>NC_134717.1:1320000-1550000 GCF_049634645.1 Pelodiscus sinensis
GCAGCCCCCGGGGTGCCGAAGGCTCCCCTCGTCCCTTTGCCCGTGGTAGGGACCCCCTTCGAAAGGATCGCCTTGGACATAGTGGGGCCCTTTCCACGGAGCGCGGCGGGATTTCGATATATTTTAACGATCATGGACTATGCAACCCGGTTCCCTGAGGCCGTCCCCCTTCGAAACACCCGTGCCCGCACGATCGCGAATGAGTTGGTGAGGATTTTTGCCTGGGTGGGGCTACCTCGGGAACTACTGACCGATCAAGGAACGAACTTTACCTCCCGGTTGCTGCGTCAGGTCTGCGACCTCCTGGGTATTCACAAACTACAGACCTCTGTCTACCACCCCCAAACCGACGGGCTGGTAGAGCGGTTCAACCGCACCCTGAAGGGGATGCTGAGAAGATTTCCGCCACCGGACATGAAGCACTGGGACCAGCTCATCCCCTTGCTCTTGATGGCGGTGCGGGAGGTGCCACAGGCCTCCACTCGATTTTCCCCCTTCGAGCTCCTGTACGGCAGACGACCTCGGGGCATCCTCGATCTGGTCAGAGAGACCTGGGAACGGACCCCCTCCTCCTCGGTTGGGCTTCTGCAATACGTACTCCGGCTTCAGGAGAGACTCACGCAGGTGGGGGCCTTGGCTCAAGAAAACATACAGGCGGCCCAGGGAGCGCAGGAGCGAGCGTATAACCGGGGGGCCCAGGAAAGAGTGTTTGAACCCGGGGATCGGGTGTTGCTGTTACTCCCCTCAGAGGAGTCAAAATTGCTGGCCCGCTGGCAGGGGCCGTATGAGGTCTCCCGACGAGTGGGCCCGGTTACCTATGAAATTCATCAGCCAGACCGGCGAAGGAAAAACCAAATCTACCACGTGAACCTCCTCAAACCTTGGCGAGGGCGAGAAGGCATGTTGGTCGCGCCTTACCCGTCGGAGCCCGTGTTAGGTCCCCAGGTCCCTGACGCCAAGGAGGAGGAGATACCCCAGCTCGCGGATACCCTGTCTAAGGACCAACGGCGGGTAGCCCAGGTGCTCATCGAAACGTTCACCAGGACCTTTACTTCGCGTCCGGGCCGAACCTCGGTGATAACGCACACCATCCGAACCCCGCCCGGACAGGTTGTTCGCGAGGGAAACCGACCTCTTCCCCGACGGATGCGCGACGTCGTGGAACAGGAGGTTCGCACCATGTTGGAGCTGGGAGTGATCGAGCGATCCCGAAGTGAGTGGAGGAGCCCAGTCGTGTTGGTCCCTAAGCCAGATGGAAGCATTAGGTTTTGCATCGACTTTCGAAAGGTGAACGCGATATCGAAGTTTGACGCCTATCCGATGCCCCGGACGGATGAACTGCTGGAGCGCCTGGGAAAAGCCAAGTTCATAACAACCCTCGACTTGACCAAGGGCTATTGGCAGATCCCGCTGGATCAGGAGTCCCAGGAGAAGACAGCGTTCACCACCCCGTCCGGGCTCTTCCACTTCGTGCGCATGCCATTCGGCCTCCATGGGGCACCCGCCACCTTTCAGCGGATGATGGACCGCCTGCTCGCCCCTCATCTGGAATATGCTGCAGCTTACCTGGATGACGTGGTCATCTATGGTCGCGACTGGGAGGACCACATAAACCAAGTGGCGGCCGTGTTACGGACGCTCCGCGACGCGGGTCTCACGGCCAACCCCAAAAAGTGTAAAATCGGCGCACAAGAGACCACCTATCTGGGGTATCGTTTGGGGCGTGGGCTAGTCCGGCCCCTGGTGGGGAAGGTAGAGGCCATACGAAGTTACCCCACACCGACCACGAAAAGGAAGGTCCGACAATTTCTGGGACTGGCGGGGTATTACCGCCGATTTGTTCCCCAATTTGCTAGCATAGCGGCGCCGCTCACCTCTCTGCTCACAAAGGACAAACCTCAGAGAGTGAGGTGGGACACAGAGTGTGACTCGGCCTTTCAACAACTTAAAGAAGTCCTGTGTAGCGAGCCCGTTTTGCTTAGCCCAGACTTCGATAAACCTTTTTGTCTACAGACAGACGCCTCCGCCACTGGGCTGGGCGCCGTACTCTCCCAGGAGGTCGATGGAGAAGAGCATCCGGGGGTCTTTATCAGCCGTAAGCTGTTTCCCCGAGAACGCCAGTACTCCGTAATAGAAAGAGAGGCCCTGGCGATCAAATGGGCGGTTGAAGCCCTAAGGTACTACCTGCTAGGGGGGGAGTTTACGCTATGGACAGACCATGCCCCGCTAAAGTGGCTACACACTATGCGGGACACCAATAGCCGCCTCATGAGGTGGTATTTAGCCCTTCAACCCTATGTGTTCTCCATACGCCACAGGGCAGGCAAGGCCAACGCCAATGCGGACGCATTGTCCCGCCTGGCCGAGGAGCCGGGATCCAATCCCGAGGTGGGGGACCTGGACTTGTGGGGGAGGGCAAGTAGTAGGGCGGACTGGCCGCCCACTGACCCAGAGGAGGAGGAACCCCTCAGGACACCCGGGTGGGCGGAGGCGGACCCCACCCCGTCACCTGGCCGGAACCCAGAGGGTGGGGCGGGGAGGATAAGAAGACGGCGGGAGAGGGCAGTCAGGGCCCAGCCGCTGGAGGAGCTGGAGGCAGACCCCAAACTCCTGCCCGGGGAGGCCGAGGTCCGGGCTGGGCGGCACCCAGCTGAGGTCCTGGAGGCCGGCCGAAACACCCCAGACTGGGGCACGGAGACCTGGCCCAGACCAGCGGCCGGAGCACCCCTGGATCCCGAGGACGACCCAGATGGGCTGGACCAGCTAGATCCCCGATGGGTGCTGGAACGCCGCGGCCGACCCACCGGCGGGACCTCGCAGGACCCAACCCTGGACCCCTGGAGTGGGCCACCCGGACCCTACTAGGATGACTGGGACAGCGCGACAGCCCGACGAGCCCTCAGAGGAACAGGTACCCGGGAAGGGGGGGGAGAAGAAGGGGCCCAGGGATCGCTCAGGCGGGAGAGCCGCCACGGCCAGCAAGGCCCGGACTGAGCCAATCGCAGCGGCGCGGCTGCACTCAGGGTCCCTGGGCCGGGGCGCAGTGAGACGGGTGGGCCTGCGCCCCCTCCCCCCCCCCCCCTCGCCCCCGGCCGGGCCGTCCCGGGTTCACTCCGGGAGGAGGACTTGATATGGACACGCCGGGAACTGTGGCCTGCCTCATAGCGAGAGGGGGGCTGGGGCTTGCGGAACAGGGCAGGCAGCAGGAAACCCCCCCCCCCCGGAGATATTTAAGGGGGAGGGTGTGTAACAGGGCAGCTGCCCTGTACTGGCCCCTTAAGAGCCAAACCCCAGCCTGGAGCAGGCCCGGGGAGTTCAGCCCAGCTGGGCGGCATTGGCCAATTAAGGCCCAGCTGGGGGCTATAAAAGGGCGGGGCTGCTTCAGCCCAGGGAGTGTGAGCCTGGCTGCTGAGGGAGCAGGACGCTCTCTGGAGCTAGGGCAGGGCTAGAGAGACAGGCTGGGCCAGGACGCTTGGACAGCCAATCGGCCAGCCTGCTAGGCCTGCGGCAAGGCTGTGAGCCTGGCTGCCGAGGGAACAGGACGCTCTCTGGAGCTAGGGCAGGGCTAGAGAGTTAGGCTGGGCCAGGGCGCTCGGACGGCCAACTGGCCAGCCTGCTAGGCCTGTGGACAGGCCGGCTAGAGAGACACCAATCCCCCGGAAGGGGGGGCTCAGAGCGAGTGGCTTGGGCACTGCCGGAGGGCAGTGTGGCGAAGAGAGCAACGCGACTAGAAGATTCCAGAGGGGAAACGCCACGGGAGCGGAGGCCTGTGCGGGCGGAATGGACTGATTCCGGGGACAGATGACGGACCCCCGCTACGGTGGTGAGTGACCCCCTCACACTCCAGTACGTCCAGATCATTTTGAATTATGGACCTCCCCTCCAAAGCACTCGCCACCCCTCCCGGCTTGGTAGCATCTGCAAACTTCATAAGCGTACGCACCAGTTCTTTGCTGTGATCTGAGCACATGTGGTCCCAGGCCTCCCAAAACCCACGGGGGCTGGACGTGGGGGCCCTGGTGCTCAGCTGCGGCACCGTGATCGCACTGAAAAGTGACCTCCTCGGCGCTTCTACTTCGCTAGCTCCACGCCCCTGGAAAATGGGAACTTTGGCTCTTGAAAATTGAACCCAGAGCTGACATCTACCAGGTTTGAATGTGGCAGACTTAGCAACCGATGCCAAGTCAACGGCGGAGGCAGACTGAAAACTCGTGGCCACCAGGAACGTGGCACACTCTGCTAGTGCTCAGCCTTCCCTTTGGCAGAAGAGACCACTGTGATCAGCCAGGCTGGACGCCTGTGTAATACCCACAAGTTGCCACCATGGGCACCGGATCTGGCCTGTTCCCGTAGGACCTGCTCCTGTGGAAATTAGTGAGCATTTCACCACTGACTTCAATGGATACAGGACTGGGCTGCCTCATGCAAGCGCCTGTTGGAAGGCCATGGACTCGGTCGTCTCTCCGCACTGGCTCTTGCGCCCATGTGCCCTGGCGAAGGGGGAAGCACACAATGCATCGAGACACACCGGGCTTTGCACCCTGCAGAGAGCTGGCCAGGAAGCAGGTTCCCGGCCTGTGTGAATTTCTGAGATTTTGACATTTGTTTCAAATCAGGGTGAAAAATCCAAAGCTCAAAAAAGGTTCATCCCCCCCCCCCAGATCTGCGTGCTGGGCCGCTGGAAAGGTTCCATGCGGTTAATTTTGAAATGTTCCCTTTCGTGGAATCCCAGAGCTGGAGGAGACCTCACGAGTCACCCAGTTCAGCCCCTGCCCAAGGCAGGACCGATCCCAACTCAATCAACCCAGCCAGGGCTTTGTCAAGCCAGGACTTACACACCTCTAGGGATGGAGATTCCACCCCCGCCCTAGGGAACCCAGCCCAGGGCTTCCCCACCCGCCTAGGGAAATAGTTTTTCCTAATCTCCAACCTAGACATCCCCCACTGCAACTTGAGCCCATTGCTCCTTGTTCTGCCACCTGCCACCGCTGAGACCAGCCTCTCTCCAGCCTCTTTGGAACCCCCCTTCAGGAAGTTGCAGGCTGCTCTCAAATCCCCCCTCACTCTTCTCTTCTGCAGACTAAACAGACCCAAGTCCCTCAGCCTCTCCTCGTAGGTCATGTGCTCCAGCCCTTGCACCACTTTCGTTGCCCTGGGCTGGACCCTCTCCATTGAGTTCCCTTTCGAGTTTCGCCCGCTTACGATGTTTTCAAACCAAACGTTGTGCCAGCCTGAAAAACGCAACGTGGTTGCTGCCCACGTGGCAAGACGGGGGCCGGGTTTTGTTTTCCAAACTGCTTTTCTCAACAGGTTTTTGAAGCAGGACATGGGCCTGACTCCCCCCACCCCCACCCAGCCAGCTTGGGTTTCAGGGATTGGCACTGCTGCCTAGCTCTTGTCACAGCCTCTCTCGGCTCTGAGAGCAAGGGGACCACAGCATGCGGTCAGAGAGCTGGCACCTTACCCCTGTCGACTTCGTATTTGGCTCTGGTGAGGCCACATCTGGAGTGTTGCATCCAGTTCTGGGCCCCCCACTACAGAAAGGACGTGGCGCCTTGGAGAGGGTCCAGCGGAGGGCGACCAAAATGATTCGGGGGCGGGAGCACATGACCTGCGAGGAGAGGCTGAGGGATTTGGGCTTGTTTAGTCTCCAGAAGAGAAGCGTGAGTAGGGTTGCCAGAGAGTTTCACACAAAATACCAAACATGGCAGGAAAAAAATTGGTTGAACAAAAAAACCCAACAACCAACAACACACAAAAAAAGATATTTTGGCCTTAGAAAGGGTTCAGAAAAGGGCAACTAAAATGATGAGGGGTTTGGAACGGGTCCCATTGAAGAGAGGTGAAAGCGACTGGGACTTTTCAGTTTAGAAAAGAGGAGACTGAGGGGGGATAGGATAGAGGTCTATAAAATCATGAGTGGTGTGGAGAGGGTGCATAAAGAAAAGTTATTTATTAGTTCCCTAAATAGAAGAACTAGAGGACACCAAATGAAATTAATGGGTAGCCGGTTTAAAACTAATAAAAGAAAGTTCTTCTTCACACAGCGTGTAGTCAACCTGTGGAACTCCTTGCCAGAGGAGGCTGTGAAGGCTAGGACTATAATAGAGTTTAAGAGAAGCGAGATAATTTCATGGAGGTTAGGTCCATAAAAGGCTATTAGCCAGGGGATAAAATGGTGTCCTTGGCCTCTGTTTGTCAGAGGCTGGAGAGGGATGGCAGGAGACAAATCACTTGATCATTGTCTTCGGTCCACCCTCTCTGGGGCACCTGGTGCTGGCCACTGTCGGCAGACAGGATACTGGGCTAGAAGGACCTTTGGTCTGACCCAGTACGGCTGTTCTTATGTTCTTATGTAAAAAAAGAATCACACCGCCTTGAAACCCCCACGCTCCACCTGCCCCCACCAGACACAGCAGGGGAACCATGTCCCAAGTGGCCTTGCGTCCGAGAAAAACAGACATTTTACATCTCCAATAGTTTCTGGGTTTTTTTACCGGACAGAAGCCGCAAATACCAGGCCAGAACTGGACACCTGGCAAATCTAAGGGGAATTTGAGAGCAGCCCTCAACTTCCTGCAGGGGGGTTCCAAAGAGGCTGGCGAGAGGCTGTTCTCAGTGGGGGCAGGTGGCAGAGCGAGGAGCAGTGGGCTCAAGTTGCAGTGGGGGAGGCCAGCGCTCGTGCGCCAAAGGGGTCGCCAGCGGCTCTGCAGACCCCAGCGGGGCCTTTCCGCCAGACGCGGGAGCCCTCCTGGCTTGATCTGGAGTTAGCGTCGCTTCCTGGAGCCCCCGGAGGCGTGGGAGAGAGAACCCCGGGGCAGAGACGAGGCTCAGCCGCCGGGAAGGGCCGGGGAAGGGAGAGGCAGCGTCCAGGGGGGCTGGCCTGGGTGGGGGAGCCTGCGGATGGCCACATTTCAGCAGCAGTTTCCCTGAGAGCCAGACAACGGCTCCCTCTGCCGTCTAGATGGAAGACAGGTAGGACTGGGAGGGACCTCCCGCGGCAGCCCAGCCAGGATGTTGGCTAGCACGGCCCGGCTTGCAGCCACCCGAGACTGTCCCAGGGAGACCTCCAGGCCTGGGGCCGCCCCCCGGCGGGTCCTTCATCGCCGCTGGTCTGGTCCAGCCCCCTGCCCGCAGGTGGGGCAGCATAATAACTAGGCTGCTCGTTCCCAGGGCCGGGAGAAGTTCAATCTCCCCTCGGTCCATTCAGAGGAAGCCGTGTCAGGGGGACAGTGCTGGTTCCTGGATCCCTGTCCGGGCAGGATCCCAACTCCCCTGGGTCTGAGTGCGTCCTGCCCAACCCCATTCACTCGCGGCGGGTCTGTGCCTGCCCCGGGTGCCCCCACCCCGTCTGGTTTGCCCCCGGGACTCAGGCATGTCCCCCAAGCCTCCGTGGCCCAAGGAGCTCGGGCTGGCCAGCCCCAGGGTTGGCCCGACCTGCCCCTGCAGCTGCCCCAGCCACCCGTGTGCCCCCATGGCTCCTGGCAACCTCTGGCCCTAGCCCCGAGCGCCAGGCTGCCAGCTGGGGGGGGAGTTCTATTCCCGCTGGGTCCGGCGTCCAGTCCGGGTGCCCGCCGCTCCGGGAGGAAGTGCACAAAGTGCGGCGGGGGCAGAGAAGAGCCGGGCAGCGGCCAGAGGGCTCGGAGGCCTGGTAGTGACTGACGCCCTCTGGTTTGCTGACGAAGACCCGCCGCTGCCTGCAGGAGGAACACGGGGGAACGGGGGCTCTCGCAGGCCAGGCCCAGCAAGAGCCACTGGCCGGAAGTGGACGGGAGACAAAGTCCGGCTGGGAAGAAGGTGGGGCCGGCGGGGCACTGCTGACGGAGAGGATCGCAGCAGCCTCCAGGCCACGGGCCCCGTGCCCACCAGCCACAGACGTGCATCGGGCCGCTCCCTTTGCGATGCGGCGCCGGGGGGGCTCGGTGGGTTCCGTGCGGCCTGCCGGGCCCCCCAGCGAGGGAGCTCAGGGGACCGGAGAAGAGCCGGGACTGCCGGGCCTTAGGGAAGGGGGCCCACGCCACGCCCCGTGGAAAGCAGGAGCCGCCACGCACCCTCATGGGGGTTCACGTCCCTCTCGGAGGAGCCCCAGGGGGGTCAGCCCGGTGGCTCATTCCACCGTGGAAGGGCCTGGGGGCAGAGCCGCCGTGGGTCAGTGCTGCAGATCCTGCTGCGATGGCCACGCGCCGTGCCACGCCCAGTCACCTGCGCACTCACACACACCGCGGGGCTGGCAGGGGGCGTGTTGGGCAATCGCAGGGCCGGATGGGACGGGGTGTCCCCGGGATGAGCTTGCTGAGTTCACCATTTCCTGGAAGTGCCCGGGCTGGGCGCTGATGGATTTATCCCGTTGCATCAGCCTCCCTTCCTCCGGCCTGATTGCTACACCGCTGGGACGGCCGCCACGGGGCCTCTTTCCTCGTGGCATGTCACCGGCCACCTCGCAATTCCTCCGTGGCTCTCCCCCTCCACCCGCCAGCCCTGCGCTGGGCTTGCAGTCCTACTGGGGTGCCCCGGGTTCCCCAGCCCCAAGTCCCGGGTTCCCCAGCCCCAAGTCCTGCTGAGCCCCAGTGGAAATTAGAGCCCCCCCCTTCTGGACTTGGAGACCAGCTGTAGCCTAACTCTGTCCCTCACACCATCCCTCCAAGCCCTGGCCAGACGCTGTGCTGGCTGGCTGCTGGCCACTGCATCCCTTTGCCCCTTTCTTTTTCCGCCCTATCCCCTCACTAGGGGGCGCTGTGGCCCGGTGGAAAGAGCCCAGTATGGGGATCTGAGCGACCTGGGTTCTCTGACACAGATTGGCTGGGCGACCTTGGCTAAGTCACTTTGCCATCCCGTGCCTCAGTTTCCCCAGCTGTAGCATGGGGCCAGCGATCATGAAAAGACCTGCTGAGAAGAGGCCTCCCCCGAGGGCAGAGACTTTGTCAAGGGAGTGGCTCTAATGCAGCCAGGCAGGATGCAAAGTGATGGAGATGCCCCACGCTCCCAGGGAGCTGGTCCCCTCGGGGTTCGCAGTGTGCAGCTCCTTCCCCATCTGGATTTGCCAGGCTCCATCCTCCAGCCCTGGGATCTCACAGAGGGCAGAGCTGGGGGCGTTGGCCCGTCCCTGTTTGCCCCCTGGCCTGCTCCCCAGTGCCACAGGGGTAGACCTGCACTCCCTGGGAGGAGAGAGTGAGGCCGGATGCTCCCTCGGCCACACCCCGCCGGCTCCCCCGGGGCTGGCGTGAGCGGAGCCCGGAGGAATAGCCTAGGTGTGGAGGCGTTGCTGCAGCTCTCACAACTTCTGCGTTTGTGGTGAGTGCTGCCTAGCCGGGCCGTTGCGAGGTAGACGTCGTCGGAGCCTCCTGCTGTCCCTCGCAGCTGGGATTTTGCAATGCCTGTTCCTCCGCGCGGGGTATAAAGCTGTGGGAGGGAAGGCCGGCCAGGCAGGACGTGGTGAGCGGGCAGCTGCAGAAGGTAGGCGAACGCTCTTGTCTTTCCTTCCAGACCTGGGGGGTGGGGGGGGCTATTATAACAATTCCAGCAGAGACCCCGTTGCACGGGGCGCTGCCCCCCAAAGCGTCACGCTCAGGGCTTTGATGTGGGGGCGGGGCACGACGAGCCACCCCTTGGGGCTGCGGGATTGTGCCCCGGCGCGTGCGAGAGAGCCCTGCTCTGGTTCTGCTTCGTGGCTGGTTGTGGCACCGGGGATTGTCCTACACGCGCCCCACAGGCCGGCCACGCGCGGGGCCCGGCGAAGATCAGGACAGCCGAGCCGCCAGGCTGGGGCAGGCCCATGCCGCTGCCAGGGTGGAATATCCCAGCCCCCAGCTTCCCCGTGCGCTGCCGTTCTTCCCCCGTGGGGACTTCCTTGCGAGCGGCTGTGGTTATTCCTGTGGGGAGCGGCGCCGTGGAAGGAAACTCCCTCCCTGCCTGGCTTGGGGGGGGGGGGGGGGCGTAGCGCCCAATGAGGTGCTTCCATGGGCTCAGACGGGGCCAAGCCCCCCGTGCTGCACGGAGACCCCTCGCTGGGGACCTGGGGGCCCTGTGCAGGCAGGGCGGGATGGGGAAGTGCCACCCCGTTACCACCAGCCTTCAGTTGCACGTCAATTTCGTGCTACGTGGGAACTGGGGCTCGGCGCCCTCCTCCGTCCGGACCCAGGGAGACCCGCTCCTGCTGGCCCCCCCGCTGGGGTCCCCTGGGGTGCCGTGCTCAGGGAAGCGGGGCAGAGCATGCTCGGGGCTGGGAGCCCCCAAGGGAAAGCCCCATGTCTCCAGTGTGCGGGTCCCGACGCGTGCTAGCGTATCAGGACTGCGAAGGAGCCAGGCCTTAGCTCCGCCGCCTGGGGCGAGGCTTCCCCACCCAGCCCCCAGTGCATAGCTGGGCCCCCGTGGGCACGGTCCAGTTCGGGGCCTTGGAGCACCCCCAGGGGTTGTTACAGGCAGGCAGTGTTTTCCCTCCCCTCCTGCTCCTTTCACTCCCTCCCTCTCCCCCACCAAGTATCCCCCCCAGCCCATACACCCTCCCGAGCAGCCCCCTGCCTCTGGTGGGCCCCCCAGCCCGACTCCTAGCCCCCAGGTCTCACCAAGGACTCCCCCCAGCCTCTCCGGTCCCCAGGCCCCACCGTGCCGACCCCTCCCAGGACAGGGCCTCCCTCTGCTGCCTCCCCTTCCCCAGACGGGCAGGGCTTCTCGCTTCTGCTGGCTCGGGCCACGCTGGGGATCCCAGCAAGCCCCAGGCCCCCAGCCTGGCTCGGGAAGCAGGCGGCGGCTTAGCAAAGGGGCTATTTCCCAGCGCTGCCCAGGGACACCTGCACCCTGATTTGTGATCTGGCATCAGCCTGCGATTTCTGCGGCCACAGGGCACGGTCTGGTCACTGCAGCACCTGCTCGGGGGCGTTTCTCTTCCTCCCCTCCCCCGTGTGGGAGGCAGAGCAGTGATCCTGGGGGGCCCCCTCCAGCCCATTCCACACAAATGCTGCAGGACCAGGCCAGAGAGAAACTGAGGCTCAGACCTGCCGCTGATTGAGGGGGAGCGAGGCAGCCCCATACCTGGCGGAGCAACGTGGAGGTGCCTTCACACAGGTGCCCCTGTGCCCAGGTGAGACTCACCCCCAGGCTGTGGCTGGCCCTAGCTAGCCGGGCAGGGACCAGTGGCTGAGAGTGGGGGGGCATGGCGCACCCCTGTATTTGAGGGGCTGCACCCCACAGTTTGGGGGCACTGCAGGAGATACAGGAGTGGGTGCTCAGGGGTGGGGCAGCGCTGACACGGGGTCACAGGACTCGGGAAGGGGCACATTGCGCTGTCCCGAGCGAGGTCCCTGCTCCACCCGAAAGGATCCCCTGGCAGTGACTGCACCCCTGGGGCGTGTGCGCCTCTGTCTGGGCAGCAGTCAGCCCGGCCTGGCTCTTTGGAACCCGGCCCCGGGCCAGGCGGGAGGGCAGGGGATGCGGTCGCAGCCGCCCTCCGGCCTGGGCACAAGCGCCGTGATGCCGCTGCCCAGTGCAGCCGGCCTGGCAGGGAGGCTGATCGCAAACACGGCGCTGCCACGGGGACCAGCGCGTGTCTCTCTGCCCCTGGAAATAGAGGCCTCGCCCCATTGCAGGGACTAGCCCCCTGCGGTTCCCCGTCTGCAGCGCCTCTGCCAGACCGGGGCACAGACCTACCCAGCCAGGCCTGCCGGTCTGGGCAAGGGCGACTCTTGTGCCTGCCCCGGCACGTGAAGGGCTGCCCCCCATGCCTGCCTGCCCGCTGCCTGGCAATGCCTGTTGCTGTCACACGAGGCAGCAGGAAGACACAGGAAGGGCCAAAAAAAGCCCAAGTCTCTGCAATTGCGAGCGTCAGCAGAAAGAGGTTCCTGTTTTTATTTTAGGGCGCGGTGCCTCTTGCCTTCCCCGGGCATTGGGATGTGGCCGGGGGCGTCCCTGCGCTGCACCACCCGGAGCCTGGCCCACGCGGGGCCTTGTGTTCTCTGTGTGATGGGGCAGAGGGGGCTTTTCATTGTGTTAGCGACCCCGGAAGAGCTGTCTGCCTCCCCGCCAGGCCCCAGGCAGCGCGCCTGGCGTGGGGCGGCTGGCTCTGGGTCTCGAGCGGGCGAGAAGGAAACTCCCGGCGGCTCTGTGAATAGGTGCCTGGAAACTGAGGGGGAAATGTAGGCGTGGAAGGGCCGGGAAACATGCCCAGGGCATTATGGGATAGCATTGGTGGCTTCTCCAGACCGAGTCGGAGAACCGAGGCTTGAGCTGTGTCCACACTGCAAAAAACCTGGTAACCAGGTAAACTGAGGCACGCCAGACAAATACTACCTCTAACTCCCTCCAGCCCAGTAACTAACCACAGGACCAACTGCCTAGGATGGGCTGGACTCCCCAGTCCTCGGGGTCTTTGCAGCACGACTGGGTGTCTTGAGAACAGAGCCCGTTCCAGCTCGGAGTGAAGGGCTGGAGGCAGGTGACCCAGTAGAAGGTCTGGCCTGGGCTAGGCAGGAGGTATGACTGGCTGGACGTCGTGGTCCCTTCTGGGCTTACAACTCCCACCCCAGAGGGACCCCAGGGCAGGGCCGTGCCACACCAGGCTGGAAAAGCCGGATCCTCCGCGATACTGTGGACTCCTATTAGCGTGTGGCCCACTCTGGCCCCCAGACCCCTTTTTGCAGCACTCCTTCCAAGAAACAAACAACAGGACTATGCAGCTCTTTAAAGACTAACGAGATGGTTAATTAGTCTATAAAGTGCTGCATGAGCCTGTCTTGTGTTTCAGCAAGACTAGCCTAACAAAAGGGCTAGCTCAGTGGTTTGAGCATTGGCTTGCTAAACCCAGGGGTCTGAGTTCAATCCTTGTGGAGTCCATTTGCGGCAAAAAATGTGTCAGGGATGGTACTTGGTCCTGCTGTGCAGGCGGGGGACTGGACTCTGTGACTATTCAAGGTCCCTTCCAGTTTTAGGAGCTAGGCATCTCCATTAACCCAACAGGCTGCATCTCCATTACTAGTGGTAGAAATGTAGCCTGTTAGACTGGTGCAGCTGAAACAAAAAACAGGACTGTGTAGCACTTGAAAGATTAACAAGATGGTTTAATGAAGTGGGTCTAGCCCACAAAAGCTCATCACCTATTAAACAACAAACAACTCCCCCCCCCAAAAAAAAACACTCCAGACAGCCACTTCCCACAAGGGTCCTGGTTTTACTCCTCTTTTACCTGGAGAACTACCTCTCCAAACTCTCCTGTTAGCTATTCCTGTTTGCAAGCTCCAGGGTCGCGACCAGGAACAGGTAACAGGAGAGTTTGGAGAGGGAGTTTAGAGGGGGAGGTTTGAGGGGGAGGTTAGAGGGCACTAGTGACTTCTGACCTTCTTTAAAACATAACTCTTAGTATAATCTATATTCCAGAGGTTTAAAAAGAATCCCAGTTTATACTTAAACTTATTCATTAGAAAAATGGAGACAGAAGCCCAGCAGCAGAGTGGGGGCTATCCTGTGTATTGCGTCGAGTGTCACAGGTATGATTACCTGCCCTGTGGGCGGGTGGCGTATGTGTGCACCCGTTGCAAGGAGCTCCTGACCCTCAGAGACCGAGTTCGGGCTTTGGAGGCCAGGGTGGCTGAACTGGAGGAGCTAAGGGAGGTAGAGAGCTATGTTGATGAGACTTTCCGGGACACTGTAGTACTGTCCCACCTCCAGTCTGAGAGCCCCAGTGCTCTTAAGGAGGATGAAAGTCTCAAGGGAACAGAGCATTCAATGGGAGCAGAGGGAAACCATCCTGTAGTTGGGACCCTCCTCCCAGAGGATGTTGCGGTATCCTCTCGCACTGAGGATACCTCTGAGGGGGAGGGGATGCCAGTTAGGAAGAGGCAGGTGTTAGTAGTGGGTGATTCGATCATTAGAAACATAGATAGTTGGGTTTGTGATGAGTGGGAGAACCGTATGGTCACTTGCCTGCCTGGTGCGAAGGTTGCGGATCTCTCGAGGCATCTAGACAGACTTATGTGTAGTGCTGGGGAGGAGCCGGTGGTCGTGGTACATGTAGGTACCAATGACGTACGGAAGGGTAAGATGTCCTGGAGGCCAAATTTAGGCTGCTAAGAAAGACTGAAATCCAGGACCTCTATGGTGGCATTCTCAGAAATGCTTCCAGTTCCACGCACAGGGCCAGGTAGGCAGGCAGAGCTTCAGAGTCTCAATGCGTGGATGAGACGATGGTGTAGGGAAGAGGGGTTTAGACTTATTAGGAACTGGGGACACTTTTGGGAGAGGGGGAGCCTATACGGGAAGGATGGTCTCCACCTAAACCAGGGTGGAACCAGACTGCTGGCACTAAACATTAAAAAGGCCGTAGAGCAGTTTTTAAACTAAGAGATGGG
Organism: Pelodiscus sinensis; assembly: GCF_049634645.1. Lineage (NCBI taxonomy): Eukaryota > Metazoa > Chordata > Testudines > Trionychidae > Pelodiscus > Pelodiscus sinensis. The sequence goes on from NC_134717.1 coordinate 1,334,337, forward strand.
GAAAAGCCGATTGGTGTGGAGATGCACGTAAATCGGAGGGAGACTTCTCTTAGAGAGAATCCATTGATAGAGATTCTCTAAGCTGTAGTCAGAAAGAGAGGAGGGGAGAGGACAAACCATGGGCCAGAGCAGACAAACAACCACATTCAAAGGAATCCAATGCATCAGGGAAGGGCAGACAAATAAGCAGTGGCAAATTTGTAAAGTGCTTGTACACAAATGCTAGGAGTCTGACTAATAAGATGGGTGAACTAGAGTACCTCGTATTAAATGAGGAGATTGACATAATAGGCATCACTGAAACCTGGTGGAATGAGGAAAATCTGTGGGACACAATCATACCGGGATAAAAAATATAGAGAAAGGATAGAGCAGGCCGGGTGGGTGGCGGAGTGGCACTGTATGTGAAAGAGAATGTAGAATCAAACGAAATAAAAATAGTAAGTGAATCAACATGTTCAATAGAATCGCTATGGATAGTAATTCCATGCTCCAATAATAAGAAATTAGCAGTAGGGATATATTACCGACCACCTGACCAGGACAGCGATACTGACATAGAAATGCTGAGGGAGATTAGAGAGGCTACCAAAATAAAGAACTCTATAATAATGGGGGATTTTAATTACCCCCATATTGACTGGATACATGTCACCTCAGGAAGAGAAGCGGAGATAAAATTTCTCAATGGCTTCAATGACTGCTTCTTGGAGCAGCTGTTGCAGGAACCCACAAGGCGAGAGGCAATTCTCCATTTAGTCCTGAGTGGAGTGCAGGATCAGGTCCAGGATATAACCATTACAGGACCGCTTGGGAATAGTGACCATAATATAATAACATTCAACATTCCTGTGGTGGGAAGAACACCTCAGCAGTCCAGCACCCTGGCATTTAACTTCAAAAAGGGGAATTATGCAAAAATGAGGAGGTTAGTTAAACAGAAATTAAAAGGCACAGTGACTGGAGCCAAATCCCTGAAAGCTGCATGGAAACTTTTTAAAGACACCATAATAGAGGCCCAACTTAAATGTATACCCCAAATTAAAAAACGTAGCAAGAGACCTAAAAAAGAGTCACCGTGGCTTAACCACCATGTAAAAGAAGCAGTGAGGGACAAAAAGGTATCTTTTAAGAAGTGGAAGTCCAATCCTAGTGAGATAAATAGAAAGGAACACAAACACTGTCAAATCAAGTGTAAAAATGTAATAAGAAAAGCAAAAAAAGATTCTGAGGAACAGCTAGCCAAAAACTCAAAAAGAAATAACAAAATGTTTTTTAAGTACATTAGAAGCAGGAAGCCTGCTAAAAAACCTGTGGGTCCCCTAGATGATCGAGCTATAAAAGGAGCAATCAAGGACGATAAAGTCATTGCAGAGAAACTAAATGATTTCTTTGCTTCAGTTTTCATGGCTGAGGACTTTAGGGAGATTCCCGAATCTGCACCGTCCTTTGTGGGTGATGAATCTGAGGAACTGTTCCTGTCATTAGAGGAAGTTTTGGAACAAATAGAAAAACTCAATGTTAACAAATCTCCGGGACCGGATGGCATTCATCCAAGGGTTCTAAAAGAACTCAAATGGGAAATTGCTGAGCTATTATCTGTGGTTTGTAACCTATCCTTTAAGTCAGCTTCCGTACCTAATGACTGGAAGGTAGCCAACGTGACACCAATATTTAAAAAGGCCTTTAGAGGCGATCCTGGCAATTACAGACCGGTGAGTCTAACTTCAGTACCGGGCAAATTAGTCGAAACAATAGTAAAGAATAAAATAGTGAAGCATGTAGAAGAACATAATTTGTTGGACAAAAGTCAACATGGTTTCTGTAAAGGGAAATCCTGTCTTACTAATCTATTAGGGTATGTCTACACTACCCTCCTAATTCGAACTAGGAGGGTAATGTAGGCATACCGCACTTGCAAATGAAGCCCGGGATTTGAATTTCCCAGGCTTCATTTGCATGAAGCCGGCCGGCGCCATTTTTAAATGCCGGCAGTTCGAACCCCGTGCCGCGCGCCTACACGTGGCACGGAGAAGCTAGTTCGGATTAGGCTTCCTAATCCGAACTAGCTGTACTCCTCGGGGAATGAGGAGTACAGCTAGTTCGGATTAGGAAGCCTAATCCGAACTAGCTACTCCGTGCCGCGTGTAGCCGCGCGGCACGAGGTTCGAACTGCCGGCATTTAAAAATGGCGCCAGCCGGCTTCATGCAAATGAAGCCCGGGAAATTCAAATCCCGGGCTTCATTTGCAAGTGCGGTATGCCTACATTACCCTCCTAGTTTGAATTAGGAGGGTAGTGTAGACATACCCTTAGAGTTCTTTGAAGGGGTTAACAAGCATGCGGATAAGGGGGATCCACTAGATATAGTATACTTAGATTTTCAGAAAGCCTTTGACAAGGTCCCTCCCCAAAGGCTCTTGTGTAAATTCCATGGCCATGGGAGAAGAGGGAAGGTCCTTTCTTGGATTGAGAACTGGCTAAAAGACAGGAAACAAAGGGTAGGAATAAATGGTAAATTTTCAGATTGGAGAGGGGTAACTAGTGGTGTCCCCCGAGGGTCCGTCCTGGGACCAATCCTTTTCAACTTATTCATAAATGATCTGGAGAAAGGGGTAAGCAGTGAGGTAGTAAAGTTTGCGGATGATACCAAACTGTTTAGGATAGTCAAGACAGAAGCAGACTGTGAGGGACTCCAAGAAGATCTCACCAAACTGAGTGATTGGGCAACAAAATGGCAAATGAAATTTAATGTGGATAAATGTAAAGTAATGCACATCTGGAAAAATAACCCCAACTATACATACAGTATGATGGGGGCTAATTTGGCTACGACAAATCAGGAAAGATCTTGGAGTTATCGTGGACAGTTCTCTGAAAACTTCTACACAGTGTGCAGCGGCGGTCAAAAAGGCAAATAGGATGCTAGGAATTATTAGGAAAATGATAGAAAATAAGACCCAGAACATCTTACTGCCCCTGGATAAAACTATGGTACGTCCACATCTTGAATACTATGTACAGATGTGGTCTCCTCACCTCAAAGAAGATAACTGGGCCTTGGAAAGGGTTCAGAAAAGGGCAACTAAAATGATTAGGGGTTTGGAACAGGTCCCATATGAGGAGAAGTGAAAGCGACCGGGACTTTTCAGTTTGGAAAAGAGGAGACTGAGGGGGGATATGATAGAGGTCTATGAAATCATGAGTGGTGTGGAGAGGGCTGATAAAGAAAAGTTATTTATTAGTTCCCTAAATAGAAGAACTAGAGGACACCAAATGAAATGAATGGGTAGCAGGTTTAAAACGAATGAAAGAAAGTTCTTCTTCACACAGCGTGTAGTCAACCTGTGGAACTCCTTGCCAGAGGAGGCTGTGAAGGCTAGGACTGTAACGGAGTTTAAAGAGAAGCTAGATAAATTCATGGAGGTTAGGTCCATAAAAGGCTATTAGCCAGGGGATAAAATGGTGTCCTTGGCCTCTGTTTGTCAGAGGCTGGAGAGGGATGGCAGGAGACAATTTGCTTGATCATTGTCTTCGGTCCTCCCTCCTTAGGGCACCTGGTGCTGGCCACTGTCGGCAGACAGGATACTGGGCTAGATGGACCTTTGGTCTGACCCTGTACGGCCGTTCTTATGTTCTTAAGAAAGTCACCTGCCATTTTCATAGCATCAGAGATCTTGGAACTGGCAGGGCCCCCGAGAGGCATCGAGTCCAGCCCCCTGCCCTTGCGGCAGGCCCAAGCCCCGTCTAGACCATCCATTCAGAGTGCCAGTCCCAGCGCCATTCGGAGTCACTCCTGGTGCCGTTGGTATGCCCACACCCATCCCCCCCCATTTGTGTGCGGCTGAGTGTCCCTCACTTTGGCCTGAGCCAGCATGGTCCTGTTGACCTCGGCCCTTTTCTCCAGCGTGCCCAGATCAGTGTGAATTTTAATCCTGCCCCCCCAAAGCACTTGCAAGCCCGGCTCAGTATCATGAGGGCAGCCAGGCTGGGCTGGACCATCGGTCCTTCTAGCCCCGTGGCCTGCCTGCCACTAGGGGCCCATGCCAGGTGCCCCGGGGGAGGGAACCGGCCAAGCCGCAGCAGCCTGAGGGGCTGACAGAAAAGCCGTCGCTCCCGCACTGCAGAGTCGTGCAAAGAGCCGAGGGGCCGGCGAACGCCCCTTACGAGCCTGCTTGCTGCTGGGCAGAGGAGGGGCAGGCGGCCCCCCTTTTCCCGCCTTTTTCCCGCCATTTTCCTTTTCCCGCCTTTTTCCTCTTTTCCCGCCATTTTCCTCTTTTCCCGCCTTTTTCCTGCCATTTTCCTTTTCCCGCCTTTTTCCTCTTTCCCCGCCTTTTTCCTTTTCCCGCCCTTTTCAGGCGGGGGGTGGTGACAGGGAGGCCGACCGACGCCTCAGAGAGAGGCAAACAAAATGGAGGACGTAAAACGGGGCGCCCCTGCCTCAGCCCCCGGTCCATTCCCAGCCTCTGGCAAACGGAGGCGACGGGCCTCATCCGCAGCCCCTCCCGGCGCCGTTTGCTAATTGCTGGCGAAGGCGTTGAACAGAATCAGGCCGGGCAGATCCCTGCGGCCCCCCTCGATGCGCTGGGCTCTGACCCACGGCCCACGCCTCTCTGGGGATGGCTGTCCAGCCGCTTCCACGCTCGCCTGGCCCACGAGGGGGATGTCTCGGGCATCCACCTTGTGCAGATTTGGCCCTTGCATGAGAAGGGTTTGAAAGCACCTGCGGGAAGCACAGGGGGATGCAGGCCCCCGGGATGGGTAGGAAGGTCGTTGTTGGGAAAGGGAGCGCAGGTCCCGGAGCACAGCCAAGCCACCGGTGCAGCCCCCGGAAGCCGGGGGTCCGGGGACAGTCGGCGGGCGGGGGACGAGCCAGCGGGTGTGACACGTGACAGGCTGGCGGGCGTGTGTTGTGTAGCCCTGCTGGCCCGGTCTGCGGACGGACTGCGTCTGGCACAGCCTCCCAGGCACAGCGGGGAGCTCTGGGGGCCCCCACTTCGGTGGCTGGGGGTGGCTGTCGCATGGGAACGTGCTGGGGCGCTTTCCATTCCTCATTGCCATTCACGCAGGGCCCTGGCTGTTCCCAGGGCAGGCCACAGGCACAAAGCGGGGGGCTTGGTTTATGCCCCCCCTTCTCTGCCTTCTTCCCTTTAGTAAGGGGCAAAAAGGACAAAGAAAGTGGAGGTCCAGGTTAGAGGAAGGGGAATGAAAAATGTACCTCCCCCAATTTTCATGACGAGGCCGTTTTCCCCAGAGATCTGGCTAAAGGGGAAGATGGTGAGTAGCTTCCCTTGCTGAGAGTCTGTGTGGGGCGTGGCCGGGGGGGAGGGCGCATTTCAGTGGGGGTCCGTGCAGCCCCTGGCGTGACCCATTTCCCAGCGTGGCTGGATCTCGGTGAGTTTCTCTCGGACACAGACGGAGCATGCAGGTGGCCAAACTAACCCCCGCCCGGATCCAAACACCCCAAGCACCCCAGCCCACCTCTGGCTTTCGGGCTCGCACGTGCTTTATAGGGCAGGGCCCCACACAGTTAAAAAGTAGGGCTGGCTCCCTAGGTGTGCTGACTTGGCCTCCGTGGGGCTAAAGCTGAGCCGGCACCATTTCACTTGACCCAAATATCAGGCGAACGAATTGCGCTTGCTCCTGCCTGCCGGGGCAAGAAGGCTCCTTGGGTTCTGCCGCGTCAGGGAAAGGAGGCGCGAGACCCTAGGGGGTGGGCTGAGCAGCCCTGAGGGAGGATCCGGAGGGCACAGCCCCGCTGGCCTGGTCTTTTAGTTTCTCCCCCTCCTGCGTCGTGCACGGAGGACGCCGAGCTCCGTGCTGGGGCCAGCGTGAGCGAAGGGGGCCTGTGCTGGAGGGCAGGTTGAGAAAGGCTCCTGTTTCCTGTTGCACAACGCTGCTCCGCGGAGGTAACGGGCCTGAGTTGCTGTCACTGATTTCCCCCTATTGCCGCAACGTGGCCACGGAAGATATTTACCGGAGTGGCCCCACAAGGAGGAGCATGACTCATGGCCGGGGACGCTGGGAACATGCCGCTCAGGTCAGATGCCAGTGCATTCGGCTGAGTCTGGCCTCCGGGTGCGGAGCTTGTGCGGGCGGCTCGTCCCGGTGCAGGTTTCCTTGGACAGGTAGCACTGAAGGGCTGGCGGGGCAAGGCTAGTTCCAGCCCCGCCCCTTCTGCTCAAGGCCCCGCCCCTTCTGCTCAAGGCCCCGCCCCTTCCAGGAGCACAGCACTCCCCCCCTCTTGCCAGGGGCCCAGCCATGCTGTCGGCCGCCCTGCTCGCTGGATGACGTATTCCCAGACCAGTGGTTCTCACGCTGTAGGACGGGCCCCAAAGGGGTCGTGACCCCAGTGTAACAGAGTCGCCGGGGCCTGGTGCTGAAGCTGAGGTCCAAATCTAATCACCCCCCAGCTCTGGGACATCCCCAGCTGCCGGCCTGCCCCCTCCACCTGGCTGGCCCCAGAGCTGCCCCGGGCTGCTGGCAGGTCTGAGTTCAGGGCCACCGGCTGGAGCTGGGCCCCTGGTGCCCAGCCGGCCTGAGGTAGGGAGGGGGGCTGGGCCGTGGGGCACAATATGGGCAGGGCCTTGGCCTGGCTCCCTGCCCTGGCCTCTGATACCCATCGGCCATGGTCACTAGGGAAGAGCTGCAGCATCCGCAAGGAAAAGCAGAGCCCGGTGACGAACAGGGGCGCCCTACCCACCACGCATCGAGGATTTCCAGGCCAGCTCCTCAGCGTGGCTTCACTAGCTGCCTGCCTCAGAGTTTTTTTTACCAGGGGAGTCTTTATCCATGCTGGGCCTGCTTGTGCCACAAAAACACCAGAGTAGAAGAGACTGAATCTGCAGCCACCTTGAGGGGCAGGCACGTCTACTCAGACCGTTTACAATTCTCTTTTTGTTAAGGTTCCTTTAACTCCAATGTCCAATGCACCCAGGGGAGAAAGAAATTCTTTGTTAAAAATTGCCTCGTGGTGTTCCAAACATGTACTTAACCACCGCCACTTGGCCTTCGCCAAATCCCAGGCCAGGCGTTCCCCAGGCTGACTGCGCGTTGTGTGAAGAAACGGTTCCCTTTGTTTATTTTAAATCTGCTGCCGGCTTGTTTCGTTAGGAGAGCCCTGCCTCGTGTTCTGTGAAGCCACAAGTGACACTGCCCTAGTCTCTCCTGCCACACCAGCCATGGCTTCATAGAACTCGCCCTGCGTGCCTTTCCGCCGTCTCTTCTCCAGGCGGGAAAGCCCCAGCCAGTTCCCCCTCTCCTCGTGTGGAAGCTATTCCTTCCCCGGAGCGTTTCTGTTGCTCGTCTCAGTACGTTCCCCCATTCCAACGGAGGCTTGCTGAGCCGGGGTGTCCAGAGCGGCACACCGTATCCGAGGTGTAGTACAGCGTTTGGGGGGTGACATAAGCAGGGTGCATACACCTTGAACGCCGCATACGCCTGCAGGCTACTTCGCTTCCGTGGCTGTAGGTGCTGAGGGCCGACTCCTCGAGGATACTGAGGCATGGGACTCCCTTTGGGGGCCTTCCAGGCGCGTATGGGGCCACCTTCACAAACGCCTTGAGGCGGCAGGGGAGGGAGGGCCGGGGGTGAAGCGTGCGGGGTCTTGAGGGAAGAGGCGTGCGAGGGCGGGGTTTCGGCGGACGGGGCGTGCGAGGGCAGGGGTGGCATGAGAGCAGACGCTCACAAGGGGCGGGCATGGGGCTTTGGGGGGAAGGGCCACGGTTTGGGCCACCCCCACTTTTAGGGATCGTCCGTCCCTCCTGACCCACCGCCTCCAGTTACCAGCGGGACAGTTTGCACAAGGGGCTGGGCAGATCCGGAAGCTGTAGGCAGCTTCCCCACAAGCAGTGCTGGCCCGGCTGTGCCTCCTCCTTGCAGCCCGCCCTGCGGGGTGAACACCCTGCTTGTCATCACTCACTGAGGGGACCCCTTTCTTACCACCCCGACAGGTGCAGCGCGATCCCTCCAGGATGGGCGACATGACGTTCGATGGCGATCTGTCCGACCTCTTCGAAGGCTACAACTACACGGACTACAACACCGTCAACCCCAGCGCCGCCGCCGCCCCGTGCAAGACCGACAGCCTGAACGTGAACAAGTACGCGGTGGCGGTGGTCTTCTGCCTGGTGTGCCTGCTCAGCCTGGTGGGCAACTCCCTGGTGGTGCTGGTGATCAGCTACAACCGGCAGCACCGCTCGGTGACCGACGTCTACCTGCTGCACCTGGCCATCGCCGACCTGCTCTTCGCCCTCACCTTGCCCTTCTGGGCCATCTACCGGGCCCACGAGTGGATCTTCGGCAACTTCCTTTGCAAAGCCATCTCGGTCCTGCAGGAGGCCAACTTCTACAGCGGGATCCTCTTGCTGGCCTGCATCAGCATCGACCGGTTCCTCGCCATCGTCTACGCCACCCGGGCCGCCACCGAGAAGAGGCACTGGGTTAAATTTGTCTGCTTGGGCATCTGGGTCCTCTCCATCCTGCTCTCGCTGCCCATCCTCCTCTTCCGCGAGGCCTTCCGGGCGCCGCACGGCGGCGTGGTCTGCTACGAGCGCATTGGGGAGGAGCACACGGCCAAGTGGCGGGTGGTGCTGAGGATCCTGCCCCAGACTTTCGGCTTCATCCTCCCCTTGCTGGTGATGCTCTTCTGCTACGGCGTCACGATGAAGACCCTCTTCCAGACCAAGAACAGCCAGAAGCAGAAGGCCATGAAGGTCATCTTGGCCGTGGTGCTGGTCTTCCTGGTCTGCTGGCTGCCCTACAACCTTTCGCTGCTGGTGGACTCCATGATGAGGACCCGGGCCATCGCGGAGACCTGCAGCCGGCGGAACCACATCGACGCGGCCCTGTCAGTCACCCAGATCCTGGGCTTCACGCACAGCTGCATCAACCCGCTCATCTACGCCTTCATCGGGCAGAAGTTCCGCAACAGCTTCCTCAAGATCCTGGCCTACCACGGCCTCCTCAGCAAAGAGTTCGTCTCCCGCTACGGACGGGGGTCCTCCTTCGCCTCTACCTCCGGCAACACCTCCACCACCCTGTGACGGCCACGCCGCTCCTCCGCTCACCGGGGGAAACATCCCACCGCTGCCAGCCCCAGTGGGTGGCTTCATTGCCTCAGGACGACGGGGACCATATGGATTCTTCTAGCACTATAGCCTCACTTTACCGTGCCACCCCCACCCTGCCGGCTCTTTGGTCCAGCCAAGACCGTTATGCAGGTTGCCATTATGCAGAACACAGCCGCAAAACGCAGCCCCCTCGCCTGGGGGTCATGCTAATGAAGACCCTTCAGCCCCATCCTGCAGGACAATCCGATTGTTCAGCCGCCTGGAGCATCCAGGCCACGCCCGTAACAAATAACTCCAGAACCCCTGAATTCCCAATCCCCTCGCACAGCGGGGTGTAGGAGCCACGTCGGAAAACCGCCCCTTCCCCCAAACAGAGTGTGGAAGAGAGTCAGAACGTGTGGTGGATGCAGCCATCAACACTAGTGGCTGGAGACCTAGTGTATTAGTGGGAATATTCTCCTTAACTCTGCCCTGCCGCTCCATTAGCCTTTCACATGCATTTTGCATATTTCGCAAGGGGGACTGAGTAGGGTTTGATCTATTTTTTTTTTTTTAGGCATAGCGTTGAAAAATGTAATTTATCAAAGCATGCATAGCTGTGGTCACGTCAACATTTGATTTGTGCTCATTCGTTAAGACACTAATAGATGCTGCTTTAATGTGGAGGCGATCGCTTTATGACCTCATGTCCTAGGAAGTGTTTTTTGGGGGGAGGTGTTTAAACATTAACTTTGCATCTGTCGATTGCACCCCGGACGCGGAATCATTTCGCTGAGTCGACAAAGATTGTGATCGGAATGGCCTTAGCTAGACATGCTTCTATATCCCCGGGTCAGGCGCTGTAGAGAACCCAGACGCTCTTTTGATGAATGTGTGATAGCTGAATTGTTGAAGTGTCTTTACATGTGTGTGTGACGGCGCGTCGGGGAGACCCCCACCCTGCACCCCTGTCCGCAGCCAGATCGCCAGCCCGTTTTATTGCTTCTCAGAGATATAGCACACACAGGCTCAATGTTGACATAGAAGCCAGGGCCGACAGCCTAGTCCTCTTGCGGGAAAGGGATTCACAAGCCCCTGAATTCCTGTCCTGGACTTAGTCTGCCCTCCTCATGCTTGCCTCCAGCCAAAAGTGCTCAGCTCCGAGGCCCTGACCCCCAGCCAGCTGGCTGTCTCTGCCTCCCTTCCTTTGTCTCTCCCCCTGGGAAGAGCTTTGCTAACTACTGTGACGGCGCGTCAGGGTTCCCCCGTCTCCTGCACCCCCGGAGTGGCACGGACAGACTCCGCCAGCCAGTAGAACAGAGGGAGTTTATTGCTTCAACAGGATACAGCCCAGCACAGATGGAATCTGGTTCCAGGGCAGGCCTAGGATGCCTCAGCCCCCCTTGAGATGGGGGAGCCTGGGCCCCTAAATCCCAGCCCCTTGCTTAGGCTGCCTCCTCCATGATACCAGCCAGAAACTCAAACTCTCCTCCAGCCCTGCCCCCCAGCCAGGTGCTGGTCTCCGCCCGCCTCCCTTTGTCTCTCCCTGGGAGGCTGAGCCGGGGTGTCTGGGTTAATCCACATTTGGGAGAGTCAGTGAGAATCTCCCATCCCAGCGCAGGGGGACCCGGGTCACAGAGCAGACAGCACCCCACTGCGCCCCAGCTACCCAGGCTGGTACTCAGGTCTGTGGGCCACCACACAGCACAGCCAGCACACTGGGTTACAAAGCAGACAGCCCCCCACTGCGCCCCAGCTACCCAGGCTGGTACTCAGGTGTCTGGGCCACCACACAGCACAGCCAGCACACCGGGTTACAAAGCAGACAGCCCCCACTACGTCACAGTGTGCACCAGTATGACCTTTGGGTAAGTAAGCCAGGCAAGGGGTTTTTTTTCACATGCAGTTGTGACCAAGTTGCCCGCCGGCTAAGACTCACTTTCAGTTTTAGTGGTGAAAACATGCTGGTGGCAGCATCAGCACTTTTCACGTCTAAAAATAAAACGATAAACCCTTGACCTCGACAGTTTCAGATCCCCGACCCTTTCCGCTGCAGATGGCAAAGATGTCACCGCCGAAGTTTCACAGCGTTAGAGGCCAACGCTTGGGGCGTCCGAAACGCGAGAGAATCGACTCGCCGGGAACGTTTGTCCGAAGTGGTGACCATGTGGGGACTCGAGAACCGTTTTGAAGTGCAGGGGGAACCTCGCAAATCCGGGACTCTCTGGTCCAGCAGGACCATGGATGTTGCTGGACCAAAGAGCCCCGGAAGCCAGGAGCTAGAGCCAGCCAGGAGCCGGGGGGAGCCCAGGTTTCCGGGAACCCCTCCTGGGTCAGTGGCAGGGCGGAAAGCCCCCGCCAGAACGGAGCCATTTTGCGCACTGCCTGCAATGTCCAGCCATGCGTGTGCAGAGCTAGACACCAACGCAGCCCTGGCAAGTACCGGCACAAGGCGGTGTTTGCCCCTCACCCCGTAGCCATCCTCCACAGCACTATGGGAGCACTATGGGGAGGGGGGCTTGGGAGCGGCCCAGACAGTCGGGAGTGGGACGTCCTCCTTTCCCCGGCTCTGTGCTGTGCCTGGTGTGGACTGGACTCCTGACGGATTCTCTGGGTCTCAGCTTGACACGAGTTGGCCTCCCAGGAGCCATGGGCTCTGGTCCCACCCTGAGGGGCACCAGCCACGGGATCAGGTGGCTCGTGGACCTGCGTCGATGCTCTGGCTCCATGTGGACACAGACGTTCCCAGGACACTTACCAGATGTCACGCTCTCCAGGTCCCCTGGCTCGGCGTTCCCCTCCTCACCCCTGTATTCTACGCGGCTGCCGACCGCCACCCCAGAGGTGGCTGCATTTCAGGGTGGCTGTGGAAAGCACACGAGCCGATGCCGGTGTGTGTGACAGCAGCGCCTCGTTTCCAGCAGAGGCGGCACGTCCGGTGCTCCTGAGACGCCAGTCCTCACGGACAGGGAGCTGCGGGCCTCATTCTCGCAAGGCAGCCGAGCCGACGGCTATTGGCAGCGTGGCCACGCTCCCCAGAGCGGAGAAAGACCCAGCCCCCCCAGCACCCAGCTTTGATTTCCGTAATAACCCCCCCCCCCCAGGATGCCACCCCTCCGGGGAACGCCGCCGCTAGCTCGGGTAGGGAACGGCGCGCTGGCCTGGCGACAAGCTCTCCGTGCAAGGGGCAAGGGCTGGGAACAGCTGGCCGGTGCTCGGCCTGTCCGTAAGGACCGGGGTGACTAAGAACAAGCCAGTTCCGTTCTCCACAGCACAGGACGGCCCGGGCCGTGCGGCTCCGGGGAGACCCCCAGCACTGGGAGGCGCCTTTTCAACCCCTTAGTGGCATATGAACATGAGAGCGGCCAGACCAAAGGTCCATACAGCCCCGTGCCCTGTCTGCCGACAGCAGCCAGTGCCGGGTGCCCCGGGGGGGTGGACAAAACAGGGAACCATCCAGTGATCCCGCCCCGGCGCCCAGCCTGGCTAACTGGGAGGCCACTGGGCTAGCCAGGCTGGCAGTGCCATGGGGTGCGCACGGCAGCAGCCTGGGGACCCCCGGGGCTGTGGATTCATGGGGGACGCATGGAACAGCCCAGGGGCGGCACCAGGTGGCAGAGGGGCCGGAGGAAACCAAGGGCTTGATTCTCCTCCCGCTTCCGGTGGGCAGGGACAGGCCAGGGCTGCTGCCCACCTGCGCTGTCTGCACCAGCCTCTCTCCAAGCGATGCCCTGCCCTGGCTGACTCACATGGCTGAGACAGGCAAGCTCCGGGCAGCCTCCCAGAGACCCTCTGCCCTTTCCTGCTGCCTCCGCCATGGGCCCTGGGCTGTCTGCCCCCTCCCCGGCCAAGGGCAGCCACCTGGCGGGGCTGCTGGCAAGGGGCCAGGTGTCCGTCCTGCGCCACAGGGGCCTGGCGCAACGGGCCAGGAGAAGGGGCCCTTACACAACGCCACAAAGCGGGAAGTAGAGCCCGGCGCTTCCTGTGTGACTCTTGAGCAACCCCCCGGTTCTGTGAGAAGGGCCGGGGGGGGGCAGGATCCGGGGTTTCCGATTCAGGGTCCGGGATGCTGAGCCGGAGCCCTTGGGGGGCAGCAGGGGAGGGAGGAGACAGGGAGAGCGTGCGGGACGGGCGTGTGCAAAGGCCGGCGGGGGTCCGGCCATGGGGGGGTCACAGGCCCCACGAGCTCTGCCAGGCCCCCGCCCCACGTGTCCATGGGCTGGGAATGCTCCCATTCAGGGCTCGGCTAGGGGCCAGCCCCACACTGCACCCCTGGAGCTAAGGGGCCTTCTCCGTCGCCCTGCCCCCTCGCTGGGGCGGGAGAGCCGCAGGGCTGGCACCCAGCGAGGGGAAATGGCTGGGCACTGGATGGGTGTGGGGCAGCAGGCCCGTGGCTGCAGCGGGGTGCCCCTGGGGCTCAGGTTACAGCTCCCACAGGGCTCGTCCCCTGCCCCTCGTGCAGCGGGCGCCACGCTGCCCCGTTCCTGGCAGGACCGAGGCCCCTCAGGCCACGGGCTTGGAGCTGCCCCCCCGAGACCCCTCTCCCCACCCGGCTTCGTGGACGGCCACTTTGTGTGGTGCTCCGGCCCACGGACGCCACAGCCACCTCCAACCGGCCGGGCTTCCTCTCAGGAGCCCGACCCCCCTGGGATTCTAGGGGCACCCAACGCCCAGTACCCCTGGGGCGCCCTGGCAGGGAGAGGGGAGGGTCCCGGCCTGGCACCGATCTCTGGGCAGGGCCTGCTGGCGGAAGGGCGCCGGCGGCTCACGCTGCCCCGGCAGGAGCCTGGTACGCGGTGCCCCCAGCCAGCAAGCCCAGCCCTGGAGGGCCGCGGTCACCATGGGGTGTTGGGGTGCAGGGTCCACACAGAGGCACAGCCCTGCCCCTGGGCTTTCTGGGATGGGACGCTGGGGCCTACTTCTTCATGGAGCTTATTGGGCCGGCCGGGCCTTCCCACCCCCTTACGGACCGGCCGGGCCTTCCCACTCCCCTTACGGACCGGCCGGGCCTTCCCACTCCCTTACGGACCAGCCGGGCCTTCCCACCCTCTTACGGACCGGCCGGGCCTTCCCACCCCCCTTACGGACCGGCCGGGCCTTCCCACCCCCCTTACGGACCGGCCGGGCCTTCCCACCCCCCTTACGGACCGGCCGGGCCTTCCCACCCCCCTTACGGACCGGCCGGGCCTTCCCACCCCCTTACGGACCGGCCGGGCCTTCCCACCCCCCTTACGGACCGGCCGGGCCTTCCCACCCCCCTTACGGACCGGCCGGGCCTTCCCACCCCCCTTACGGACCGGCCGGGCCTTCCCACCCCCCTTACGGACCGGCCGGGCCTTCCCACCCCCCTTACGGACCGGCCGGGCCTTCCCACCCCCCCTTACGGACCGGCCGGGCCTTCCCACCCCCCTTACGGACCGTCCGGGCCTTCCCACCCCCCCTTACGGACCGGCCGGGCCTTCCCACCCCCCCTTACGGACCGGCCGGGCCTTCCCACCCCCCCTTACGGACCGGCCGGGCCTTCCCACCCCCCCTTACGGACCGGCCGGGCCTTCCCACCCCCCCTTACGGACCGGCCGGGCCTTCCCACCCCCCTTACGGACTGGCTGGGCCTTCCCACCCCCTTAGGGACCAGCTCCCACTGGTGGCGGGGGGGCTGGTCTGTACCGGTGGCTGGGAACCCCGTTGCCCAACTGAGCCCGTCACGATTTGCTGCAATCGGGCCAGGAAACGTCGCTGGGGTGTTGGCCAAGAGGCGTCTCCCGCGCCCCGTCCCACGCGTCGCGCCGAGGGGCTGCCAGGCAGGGTGACAGGGCACCTCGCTAGGGGCAGGACCTGGTGCCGTCAGACCAGCTGCCCTCGGTTTACCCGTGGGAGCGTGTAACTGGGTGCCCACCCCCCTCAGCTGACAGGCCCCTGGCAGGGTGCCGGGGAAGCCACCATGGCCAGCCTCTCAGCTGTGAGGTCCCTCTTCCCCTCGCTGTCCCCAACCCCCAGGGACACCCCCAGGGAGCCGCCCCCAGGTCTTTCTGCATCCACAGCACAAGCCCCTGCCCCTGGAGCTAAGGGCTCGCTCCCTCCGCTGCGAGGAAGTAGCAGGCTGTTACCCCCCTGTGGCCATGTGCACCAAAGCCCGAGAGGTCGAGGGCTTTGGAAGGGGAGGGGGCAGGCCCCCAGCAGACCAGTCTCCAGACACGGGCAGCCGCGACTTGCTGCTAAACCGCCGCACTCCTGGGGCGTGAGCGCCAGCCCTGCCGCCTCCCCCGGCGGCACCACGCACCTCTCCCTGTGCCCGTCGGCCTGCAAACCCCGCCGTGAGACAACACACAGAGCGGCTTTGCTGAGTGTAATTGGCCATCGGAAGCCCTGCGGGGCCGGGTCTCCTTTCACCGATGGGAGCCCTTCGCTAACAGCCCGGCTCCCGCCACAAGTGTGGGCCACCCGGCCCCTTCCCGCTTGACCCACCCTGTCAGCAGTAGTAGGTTGTTATCCTCGAGGTGGCCCAGCCACTAGAGGGGGCTAGAACATGCCCGACTGCCAGTCACTCTACGGCGTCTGCGGGGTGGAAGGGCCGGGACAGCTCAGCCGCTGGAGGCAGGATGGCCCGGCTGGCTGGGACGCCGGACGCGGTCGGGTCGCTGCACGGGACCATGCTCCGGGGACAGGCCGCAGGCCCAGCCCGGGAGATTCCAGCGGGGCGCAGGCGGGTCCCAGGTGCCCCGTTCCCACCCGGGGAGGCAGGTCGGTGCAGGGCGCACGGGCCGCGGCGGAGGGCGGGCGGAGAGCCTGCTCACGTGCCCTTGAAATTCCTCTTCTGCCAGCAGAGCAGACAGCAGCGCTGCCACCGGCCACTCCGCACCGAGCAGGCCTGGCAGACGGTGCCTTGGCACAGCCTGCGGAGAGAGCCGGGCGGTCACGCCACGCACGCGGCCCCCACCACCAGCTGCCCGCCCGGCCCCCCTCGCCCCGCAGCCAGAGAACGGATCCCGCCCCGCGGCTTTCACTGGGGCGGACGGAACCCCCATAACGCTGCTAAGCGGGGGAGACCCCATAGCGCTGGGGGGCAGGGCTGGGCGGGGGGGCATAGCGCTGTGGGGCAGGGCTGGGCGGGGGGGCATAGCGCTGTGGGGCAGGGGGGGCATAGCACTGTGGGGCAGGGCTGGGCGGGGGGGCATAGCGCTGTGGGGCAGGGCTGGGCGGGGGGGCATAGCGCTGTGGGGCAGGGGGGGCATAGCGCTGTGGGGCAGGGCTGGGCGGGGGGGCATAGCGCTGTGGGGCAGGGCTGGGCAGGGGGGCATAGCGCTGTGGGGCAGGGCTGGGCGGGGGGGCATAGCGCTGTGGGGCAGGGCTGGGCGGGGGGGCATAGCGCTGTGGGGCAGGGGGGGCATAGCGCTGTGGGGCAGGGCTGGGCGGGGGGGCATAGCGCTGTGGGGCAGGGGGGGCATAGCGCTGTGGGGCAGGGCTGGGCGGGGGGGCATAGCGCTGTGGGGCAGGGCTGGGCAGGGGGGGCATAGCGCTGTGGGGCAGGGCTGGGCGGGGGGGCATAGCGCTGTGGGGCAGGGGGGGCATAGCGCTGTGGGGCAGGGCTGGGCAGGGGGGGCATAGCGCTGTGGGGCAGGGCTGGGCGGGGGGGCATAGCGCTGTGGGGCAGGGGGGGCATAGCGCTGTGGGGCAGGGCTGGGCAGGGGGGCATAGCGCTGTGGGGCAGGGCTGGGCGGGGGGGCATAGCGCTGTGGGGCAGGGGGGGCATAGCGCTGTGGGGCAGGGCTGGGCAGGGGGGCATAGCGCTGTGGGGCAGGGCTGGGCGGGGGGGCATAGCGCTGTGGGGCAGGGGGGGCATAGCGCTGTGGGGCAGGGCTGGGCGGGGGGGCATAGCGCTGTGGGGCAGGGGGGGCATAGCGCTGTGGGGCAGGGCTGGGCGGGGGGGCATAGCGCTGTGGGGCAGGGGGGGCATAGCACTGTGGGGCAGGGCTGGGCGGGGGGGCATAGTGCTGTGGGGCAGGGCTGGGCGGGGGGGCATAGCGCTGTGGGGCAGGGGGGGCATAGCACTGTGGGGCAGGGCTGGGCGGGGGGGCATAGCGCTGTGGGGCAGGGGGGGCATAGCGCTGTGGGGCAGGGCTGGGCGGGGGGGCATAGCGCTGTGGGGCAGGGGGGGCATAGCACTGTGGGGCAGGGCTGGGCGGGGGGGCATAGCGCTGTGGGGCAGGGGGGGCATAGCACTGTGGGGCAGGGCTGGGCGGGGGGGCATAGCGCTGTGGGGCAGGGGGGCATAGCGCTGTGGGGCAGGGCTGGGCAGGGGGGCATAGCGCTGTGGGGCAGGGCTGGGCGGGGGGGCATAGCGCTGTGGGGCAGGGGGGGCATAGCGCTGTGGGGCAGGGCTGGGCGGGGGGGCATAGCGCTGTGGGGCGGGGGGGCATAGCGCTGTGGGGCAGGGGGCAGGATAACCCTGACACACTCCCACAGCCTGATGCCTTGGCACAGGCTCCGTTCCCAGCGGCCTCTCCCCCCAGCTGCCGCCCCCTCCCCGCGGCCTGGGCCCCTCACCTGCACTGGAACTTGCGGGACAGGCACCCGAAGGCCTGGCTGCAGCGGGCACACAGGCCGAGTCCCCGGGGCATGATGGCGGGCGCCTGGGGGTGGATGCCCTCTGTCTTCTGCCACAGGGCGTCCTTCTCCCTGGGGGGGAGGGTCCGTCACTCCTCTCCTGGGGTGCCCCAGCTCCTCCCCTGCCAGCCCCGCCGAGCCCCAGGGCCACCTCCCAGGCCTCCCCGCGACGCTCCCCCACCCCCTGCGGCCAGGGGCTGGCAGCCCCCCCCATCACAGCAGCGGGCATGTCGCCTGCCCGTCCCTTGCCAAAGCTACGCGGTGCCATCTGGAGCCACAGGGCTGCTGTCGAACTGCTAGAACTGGAAGGGGCCGCAGGAGGTGATCCACTCCGGCCCTCGGCCCTCACGGCAGGACCCAGCACCACCCGGACCATCCCTGACAGGTGTGTGTCCAACCTGCTCCCGAATATCTCCAGGGATGGAGATTCCACAATGCCCCCAGGCAATTTATTCCAGGCTGTGTCTAGACTGGCCAGTTTTTCCGGAAAATCAGCCGCTTTTCCGGAAAAACTTGCCAGCTGTCTACACTGGCTGCTTGAATTTCCGGAAAAGCATTGACGATCTCATGTAAGATTGTCAGTGATTTTCCGGAAAAACTATGCTGCTCCCGTTCGGGCAAAAGTCTTTTTCCGAAAGACTTTTGCACCAAAGGGCCAGTGTAGACAGCACAGGACTGTTTTCCGCAAAAAAAACCCGATGGCGAAAATGGCGATCGGGGCTTTTTTGCGGAAAAGCGCGTCTAGATTGGCCACGGATGCTTTTCCACAAAAAGTGCTTTTCCGGAAAAGCATCCTGCCAATCTAGACGGGCTTTTCCGAAAATGCTTTTAACAGAAAACTTTTCCGTTCAAAGCATTTTCGGAAAATCATGCCAGTGTAGACGTAGCCGCAGTGTTTAACCACCTGACAGGTGGGAAGTTTTTCCTAATGTCCAACCTAAACCTCCCTTGCTGCAGTTTAAGCCCATTGCTTCTTGTCCCGTCCTCAGAGGCCAAGGAGAACAATTTTTCTCCCTCCTCTCTGTGACACCCTTTTAGATACTAGAAAGCTGCTCTCCTGTCCCCGCTCAGCCTGCTCTTTTCTAAACCCCACAAGCCCAATTCTTTCAGGCTTCCCTCCTCGCTCACGTTCTCCAGACCTTTCATCAGTCTTGTTGCTCTTCTCTGGACCGATTTCTCCACATTTTTCCTGAGATGCGAGGCCCAGAACTGGCCACGAGACTCCAGCGGAGGCCTGACCAGCCCAGAGCAGAGCGGAAGAACGACTCCTCGGGTCTTGCTCACCACACTCTTGTTAATACAGCCCAGAATTGTATTTGCTTTTTTTTGCCACAGTGTCCCACTGCTTGTGACCCCCTCTGGCCCCTAGATCCCTTTTGGCAGGACTCGTCCCCACAGTTCAGCGTTAGCCCCCTTGCTGTCCCCAAGCAGTAGACAGGCCCCCAGGCTGCATGAATCCAGGCGTTTGGGGGCTGCGGTGGCTGGCGGTTACCCTCTCCGTGGGGCGGCCGTTGGAGACACACGCTTTGGAGGTGAGTTACACAATGCCCACGGCTCAGGCCCAGCCACAGTGACCGCACCCAAACGGCCGTGGTGCTGGCCAGCGGCTGGTGTGCACGCGCAATGCCCCCCTGCGTTGTCGCACGCACCCCGTCAGAGACACTCTGCCCCCGACAACGGTGCCCCGCAACGCACGCTGGCAAGGGCAGTCCCAGCCACCCGTGTGAGACAGCGGGGTCTGCCGCAGCTGGTCCCACCGCTCGGGGGCGCCGCGGACGGTTCTCGGAAGACACCCCCTCGGCGGGCAGCGGGAGCCGGAAAGCGAACAGACTGGTAGGCACCGTTAGCAAAGGGCCCGAGGAGCCGAGAGAAAAGGCTGTGCAAGTCCGGGGTCACCCGCCCCAGGAGTACGGCTGCCGTCCTGGGGGCCCCGTGGCCAGACCCGACGTGTGCCACTGGAAAAGGGGCAGAGAAGGGCGAGGAACACGAGGGAGGCTAACACCCCGGGGCTGCAGCCGGCGGGAGACGCCAGGGCTAGGAAGCCAAGCTGGCGTCGACAGAGGAAAGGCCGGGGCAGCAGCTCTCTGGGGATGCGCAAAGTCGTTTGAAACCGGTGACAGCGACAAGGGTCCCTCCGCTACGGCTCGGCCCCTCTGCCAGCAGCTGGGGGCTGAGCCGACCCAGTGCCCGGCTCCGGCTCAGCCCCGGGGTCCCCGGCGAGCTCTGTGCTGCTCTGGGGCGCCGCAGACGGCACTCCCCCGGCTCGGCCCCGTCAGCGCCAGGACACGGCGGGGGCAGCGCGCGTCCGACCCCGTGGCCAGCCGACGGAGCTGGGCCCTTGCGTCTGCAGAGCCCCTGGCAGCACCGTGAGCGGCAGCCGGAGGGGCCACGCTGTGGGGAAAGGCAGAGCCGGAGCCCGGGCTGGAAGGTGAGTCCGGAGGGGGCTGGGCCCCAGGTCTGGCCCCGTGGGGTGCCAGCGCCCCCTGCTGGCCAGCGAGAGCCAGCTCGGTGCTTCCTAGCCCAGTTCCCCCTTGTGCTCCTCACAGAACCAACCCAGCGTAGGCAGCTCGGAGCGCGGCTCCAGGGGAGCCCAGGACCGGGCTGGCAGGGGCTGCAGGAGGGGTGTGGGGGGCTCTGGCAGGGCTGGGTGTCGGGGGGCTCGGGGCTGGGATCGCGGGGGCTTCAGGAGGGGAGTGGGGGGCACCGGCAGGGCTGGGTGTCAGGGGGCTGGGATCGCAGGGCTGGGTGTCGGGGGGCTCGGGGCTGGGATCGCAGGGGCTGCGGGAGGGGCGTGGGGGGCACCGGCAGGGCTGGGTGTCAGGGGGCTGGGATCGCAGGGCTGGGAGGGGAGTGGGGGACACCGGCAGGGCTGGGTGTCGGGGGGCTGGGATCGCGGGGGCTGCAGACGGACGTTTCCAAACGAGGGAGCAGGGAGGCTGTATCCCCTCCGCCCCGGCCCCAGCTCCCACGGCGAAGGCAGTTTGGGGAATTCCCCCCGGCCACAAGCAGCCCTGGTGGCCTGACGGAGCTGTCCCCCCCCCCGTCCCACTGCCCCCCACCCGCGTTCGCTCACCGGAGCAGCTCCAGCAGCCGGCCCTTCATGTCCCGGACGAGCTCCTGCTGCTCGGCCAGCTGCCCTCGGTGGCTCCTGTCCCGCTCCTCCGCTTCCCGCTGCGCCTGCTGCAGCGCCAGCCCGAGCCGCTCCCCGTCCTGCCGGGCCCTGGGGGAGAGAAGGCGTGAGGGCGGGGGGCTGCACGGGGCCGGCTGGGGCAGGCGATACCCCGGCATGGAGGGCAGGAGCCCTGGGGGCTGGGAGCCGTGGGGTTGGTGCTCTCTGCGGCTCCTCGAGGCCTGAGGGGCTGACATGGGGCTCGGTTTTCCCTCTGGGTCTCGGCCAGGCCCGGAGACTCCCTGGGGATCTGGCAGGATAACGCCCCCCGGCCAGGCCTGGGCGCCCCGAGCAGCAGCGGGCGAGAGCATTAGGACCAGTCTGAGTTTCGGGTCACAGAGGCCGCCGGGGGGCAACGCTGGACTCACCCCCCCCGGACCAGGCTCCAGCCCCCAGGGCCAGCCCCACAGCGGGCGGGAAGCTACGGGAAGGCTGTTGCTTGCCATCCACCCCCCAGCGTCTCTGGCTCTCCCCAGACACCCTGCCTCGCACAAAGGGGAGGTGCCACCGCGCCCGGGCTCGCTGCTAAGGAAGGACAAGGGGACGCCAGATCCCCGGGGGGCACCAGGCGCCTCCGTCCCGCCCTGCAGTTCTCCGGGGAGCCCCGTGTCCGGTCCTCCTGGCCCACCCGCCCTGTGCAGCCCCACTGTCGGAGGCTGTGCATCCTCCCATTGGCCGCTGTGTGGGGGAGTCGGCTCTCGGGCTCTCGTCTGATTGGCTTGTAGCAAGGGGGACATGTGACCCCTGGCTGTCAGCATTTCTAAGGTGCCCATCACCACAGTATCTGGCCTGCAGAGACCCCACCTGATTTACTATCCTGGCTCTTTGCCAGCTTCTCGCTGGACCCCATTCTGCCCCCCTGCCTCCCCCATGCCACTGGGCTCAGTGGTACCTTGCCTCTTTCCCTGCTGGGTAAGCGAGGTCAGAATCAGCTGGGTGCTGTGGGGGATGCCAAGGCCTGGGGGCCCCCACACCATGTGACACAGGGTGCACAGGGCACGGCCGGGCTCAGTGACTCTCCTACCTGCCCAGCTGCTCCTCCAGGTGCTTCACTGCCTCTTCCTTGGCCTTTAGCAGCTGCGCTTTCTGCTGGGCTTCCCCCAGCGCCTTCTCCAGACTGGCGGTCAGATGCTAGCATGGGAAAGCACTAATGTGAGGCCAGGCCTGGGCTCCCCAGCAGGACTACATCTCCCATGATGCACCGCAGCACACAGTCAACCTGTGGAACTCCTTGCCAGAGGATGTTGTGCAGGCCAGGACTTTAACAGGGTTCCAAAAAGAGCTGGATAGATTCCTGGAGGTTAGGTCCATCAATGGCTGCTAGCTAGGATGGGTAGGAATGGCGTCCCAGCCTCTGTTTGTCTGGAGGTGAGTGTCAGGGGAGGGATCACGTGAGGATTAGCTGTTCTGTTCCCTCCCTCTGGGGCATCTGGTGCTGGCCACTGTGGGCAGACAGGACACTGGGCTGGATGGACCTTTGGTCTGACCTGGTCTGGCCCTTCTTATGCACCACAACCATGTGACAGTGCCGCCCCCCCAGAAGGGAGATCCTGGTGCATTATGGGAGATGTAGTCATACGAGAGAGCGCAGGGCAGCCATACACATGAAAGGCCAAATGAGTCACTTGAACTACAATGCCCATCATGCACTGCAGTACAGCCCTCTCATGCCCATAATGCAGTGTCCCCTCCCGGGGGGGGGGACAATGGTGCACCATGGGAAATGTAGTTTGACCAGGGATCTAGGCTAGAGAGGTGAGTGGCTGAATAAGGCCGCCACACTACAATACCCATGATGCACTGCAGCCACTTGTCTGAATAGGAGTATTTTGTGGTTTGATTTTTTTTGCTGAAAACTCAGTATTTCCCATGGAGTCCCCGCCCCACACACACATTTTCCCTGCCCCACTGTGCTCCAGCCCCATGGACGTCCCTTCGAACGGCCAGTCCCTACCTTCACCGTCTTCTCATCACCCTTCCTTGGTGTCCGCTCTGGGCTGGCCTTTTCCCGCGGGGCCACGGCTCTCAGGTCCTCCGTCGGCGGCCCCGCTGCTCCAGCCGCCTTCTCCTCCACTGCCCCGCTTCCTCTGGCCAGCCACCCGGGCTCCTCCTCCCCGGCGTGCGGCTGTCGTCCGCCCCCCACCTGCTCCAGCTCCGCCGCGGCTCTGCCCTTCTCCAGGCCCAGCTCCTGCACCTGGCGCCGGAGCGCCAGCATCAGCCCGTCGCTCTCCTCCTCCTGCCGTGCCAACCTGTCCCGTTCCCCCTGGGCCGTGGCCAGCGCTTCCTGCAGCCGGGTTTCCTCCCGCTGGCTCCGGGCCCTCAGCTCCTGCAGCTCGGCCCGGAGCTGCGCCACCTCCCGGCTCTCCCCGGCCGCCGCTGTGGCTTGCGCTTGCCCGACCAGGGCCTCTCTCTCCATGCGCATTTGCTCCTCGCCCTCCGCCAGCCGCCCTCGCAGTTCGGCTCCCGCCCTCTCGCGCCCAGCGTGCTCCGTGCCTCGCGCCTCCTGCTGGGCCTTCTCGCTCGCTCGGCCCGCAGCCGCCTCCGCCAGCTGGCTGGCCAACGCGGCGCTTCCCGACAGGGCGTCCCGCAGCTTGGCCGACTGCCCCTCCAGCTCCCGCTGCAGACCCCGCACCTCTGCCTCCTTGTGCGCCAGGGCCCCCTCCGCGCGCTCCAGAGCCGCCTGGAGGTGGCTGATTTGCTCCTGCTGCCCGGCCAGCTCTTTCCGGAGCTCCTCGGTTTCCAGCCGGGCAGCTGCCAGGCTCTGCCCCTGAGACACGGCAGACTCCAGCAGGGCCTCTCGCTCCTTCTCCAGCTCCCTTCTCTCCAACAGGCCCCGCTCTAGCTTCTCCCTCAGCCCCACGGCCTGCAGCTCGGCCTGCCGGAGCCTGCTCTCCACCCTCTGGGACGTCTCGTCCTCTGGGCTGAGTGGGGGGCGACCGCCGGGCTCTCCCTGCTGCGTCTGGCTGAGCTGGCTCTGCAAAGCCGCCAGCTGGGCCTCCTTCTCCTCCAGCCGCTCCTCGCTCACCCGCAGCTTCTCCTGGAGCCGCTGGCTCTGCAACAGCAGCTGCTCCTGCCTCAGCTCCTGGGCCTCTGCTTCCGCCAGGTGCCTCCTCCTCTCTGCCTCCAGCGCCCTGAGCCGCCGCTCGGCTTCCTCCAGGGCCTGGGCAGAGGCCTGAGCCGCCTGGTGCTGGGAGGCCGCGGCGGCCGCCTCTCGCTCGGCGTCACGCGGTGCCTGGGAAAGCCGCTCCTGTTGGCACCTCTCCCCCTCCGCCAGCCTGGCCTCCAGCTCCGCCGGCTCCTGCGCCCGGCCTGCCTCCAGGGACGCTGTCTCTTCCTCCCTCCGGGCCAGTTGCTGCCTCGGGGCGCTCCGCAGCGGCTCCACCTCCTCCAGGCGGTCTCCCCAGGAGTCCTGCTGCTCCCGGAGCCGCCTGGCTGGCTCCGGCGCCTGGCTGCAGCGCTGGACGGCCTCCTGCCGCAGCCTCTCTCGCTCCTCGCCGTGGCGCTGCTCCTGCTGAGCCAAGCGGGACTCCAGGTCCCGGGCAGCTGCCAGGCTGCATTGTAGCTCCCTGCCCAGCGCCTCCACCTGCAGCTGCAGCTGGGCATTAGCCCTCCAGAGCTCAGCTTCCGGCATCCCTTCTCCAGCCACCACCCAGCTCCGTGGCTTCCCATCGTCCAAAGAGGCCACCGGTGGCTCTTCCAGTGTGGGCTGGAGCTGCCCGTCCGCATGAAGCTCCGGGGATTGGCCGCCCAGCCCCTCCTGGGGTCCTTTGCTGGCTCCGGCGTGCGTCCCACAGTCTCCGGCTGGGCTGCCCACCTGCAGCAGAGGGAGAAGAGAGCGGAGAGAGAGCCAGGCCCAGCCCGGAGCCAAGACGCATGAGGAGACGCGGGTCTGGGCCCCATTTGTGGCTAGGAGGAAAACGGGTGGGGTCTCTTCGCTCCGGTGGCAGGGCCCGGGGCGCTGGAGCTGGAGGGCCCGGGTTCGGTCTCCCTGGCAACCCAGCACCGGAGCACTCGGATGACCCCACCTCATCAGACTCAAGGGAGGTGCAGCTGCCCTGAGCTGAGGCACCGTTTGCGCCGTAAGGACGCCTGAGCTCTTGCCCGACCCTTCCTCCTCCCTAATCGCTTCTGATGGGGAAACTGAGGCCCGGGAGACAATTCGCACGGGGTGTCAGCGGCAGAGCTGGGAACCCACGGGTCCTGCCTCCTTGGATTGCATTTGCATTTCATGGGTTCCCGCCCCCGCCAGGCAGCTCGGGTACGCCGCGCCCGCAGAGCGGCAGCAGCAAGGCATGCTGGGAGGCAGCACCGCTCGGAGCGGGGAGCTGGGGGGGCCAGCAGACTCGGTCTGAGTTGCCAGAGAGCTTGGGGGCCCGGCTGGCAGGCAAGGCACCGCCTGCACCGGGGGTGCTATGGAAATGCAGCGCCAGCAATGAACGACACGGCGTGTTCGCTAGGCGAACCACCTACCGGCCAGCCCGTCCCCTCCTGGCTGCCCACGGGGCTGTGGCTGGCGGGTCTCAAGAGCGTCCTGCAGGAAACAAACGTGCCGGGTAACAGCCTGGCAGGGGCTCCCCGCACCTCCCAGCTGCCCCCGCGGCTCCGACCTCCCCCGACACCGCAGCCTGAAAGAGCCAGCTAAACCCGAGTCCTGCCCCGGGGAGCGGCCGACGCCCGGCCTGCGCTGCAGGGGGCGCTGACAGCGGGAGAGCCCCGCAGAGGTGACGCTGCAGCTGGACGCCGGATAAAGCTGCCCTGGTCCCCCCCATCTTATCGGGGTGAAATTCCTGCCCGAGCCCCCCCCCCTTTCCCTGTCATCTGCGATGGGGCGCATAATGAAGCGGGGTTTTGTCTCAGCGTGTTGCATGGGCCGTGCCTCAGTTTCCCTGTGTGCTGCCCAGGTAATCGGGAGAGGACTTTGCTGTTGCCAAGGGCCTGGTGTGGCCCTGCCTGGCAACCAGGGCCTGCCTGGCGATGGGGGGCCCTAGCGAGCGGTGACCTGGGGACTATGGGTTCTGGCCAGGGGAGGACGAAGGGGAGAGAGGGGACTCTGTGACCCGGCCACTGAGCAGGGGAAGGATGGACGGACGGATGGGAGGGCGAGCGGCCTCTGCTGACCTGGACAGCAGACAAAGGGCTGCCAGGCCGGAGGGGCCTGAGAAGAGCCTTGGTGGGGTTCAAACATCCATGAAACCCTCTGTCTGAAAGGGGGGGGGGCAGAGCGAGGTGACTCCCTGGGAGCCCCCCTCTCCCTGCGGCAGAGACACCCAGAGGTGCAATTCTCCCCAGGGTGCCTAGGCTGCGAGGGATTAACCCTTTCCTCCCCTCTGCCTCTTTCAGTGGGCTGGAGTCAAGCCACAGCCGCCGGGGAGAGAATCCTAGAACCCCAGGGCTGGAGGAGACCCCAGGAGTCATCGAGTCCAGCCCCCTGCCCACGGCAGGACCAACCCGACTCAATCAGCCCAGCCAGGCTTGGTCCAGCCGGGACTTAAACCCCTCTAGGGATGGAGACTCCACCCCCTCCCCAGGGAACCAGCCCAGCGCTTCCCCACCCGCCTAGGGAAAGAGTTTTTCCTAATCTCCACCCTAGACCTCCCCCACTGCAACTTGAGACCATTGCTCCTTGTTCTGCCATCTGCCACCACTGAGAACAGCCTCTCTCCAGCCTCCTTGGATGAGCAGGTAAAAGACCGAACTGGTTCCAGCCTGGTCTGGATCTGGGTGCAGAGGGGCAGGCGCGGTGAGACCACGAGAACAGCTAGATGGGGCAGACGTAGCCTGGTAGCCGGCCTGACTGGGGCCTACCCTGACGTGCGGCCACTCGGGGGAGTGGGGAGGGACAGGATTGGGCTGGCAGGGGCTGTGGGTCAGGAGTGAGGGGAGCTGGGGGATAGGGCTGGGCTGGCAGGGACTGGGGTCAGGAGTGGGGGCACTGGCAGGGTGGGGGGGGAGCCCAGGGCTGGGCTGGCAGGGGCTGGGGGTTGGGAGTGAGGGGCACTGGCAGGGTGGGGGGGGGGGGAGCCCAGGGCTGGGCTGGCAGGGACTGGGGGTCAGGAGTGGGGGCACTGGCAGGGTGGGGGGGGAGCCCAGGGCTGGGCTGGCAGGGACTGGGGGTCAGGAGTGGGGGCACTGGCAGGGTGGGGGGGGGGAGCCCAGGGCTGGGCTGGCAGGGACTGGGGGTCAGGAGTGGGGGCACTGGCAGGGTGGGGGGGGAGCCCAGGGCTGGGCTGGCAGGGGCTGGGGGTTGGGAGTGAGGGGCACTGGCAGGGTGGGGGGGGAGCCCAGGGCTGGGCTGGCAGGGGCTGGGGGTTGGGAGTGAGGGGCACTGGCAGGGTGGGGGGGGGAGCCCAGGGCTGGGCTGGCAGGGGCTGTGGGGCAGGAGTGGGGGGCACTGGCAGGACCGGGGGGAGCCCAGGGCTGGGTGGGCAGGGGCTGTGGGTTGGGAGTGGGGGGCACTGGCAGGCCGGGGGGAGCCCAGGGCTGGGTGGGCCGGGGCTGTGGGGCGGGAGTGGGGGGCACTGGCAGGCCGGGGGGAGCCCAGGGCTGGGTGGGCAGGGGCTGTGGGTTGGGAGTGGGGGGCACTGGCAGGCCGGGGGGAGCCCAGGGCTGGGTGGGCCGGGGCTGTGGGGCGGGAGTGGGGGGCACTGGCAGGACCGGGGGGAGCCCAGGGCTGGGTGGGCAGGGGCTGTGGGTTGGGAGTGGGGGGCACTGGCAGGCCGGGGGGAGCCCAGGGCTGGGTGGGCCGGGGCTGTGGGGCGGGAGTGGGGGGCACTGGCAGGCCGGGGGGAGCCCAGGGCTGTGGGGCGGGCGAAGGGCACAGTAGATCTGGGGGTGGGAAGTTTCTCTAGTGGGTGTCCGTTTGCGCCCCGCCCCAGCCCCAAAGCGCCCCGCCCCCACTCACTCAGAGGCCATGGGCCAGGCGGCGTCCAGGTCGGCTCTGCGCAGGGCCAGGTGGAAGGCGATGCCGTCCAGCTCGTACAGGCAGCCCATGACGTCGGCCCGCAGGTGCGGGTGCAGGAAGGGGCTCCGGGCGTAGTACCACTCGCTGCAGCAACACACCAGGGGGCCCAGGAATACCAGCCAGCCCCTGCCCGGCCGGGGCGCCCCGCTAGCTAGCAAGCCGCTGGTCCGGGGGGGCCTGGCCGGACCCAATGCGGCGCCTGCTGCGCTTCGTGGCACCCGCCCCTTCCGGGGAGCGGGGGGCTCAGAATCTGTCCTCTTGCAGGAAACTCACACGGGGGGGAGCTGAGCTGCTCTGCTGACACCCCCCTTTGCACGCTGCCTTCGACCTTCCTCCTCCCTAGTCGCTTCCGATGGGGAAACTGAGGCCCGGAGTCCGGGGGACAATGCTCACGGGGTGTCAGCGGCAGAGCTAGGAACCCACGGCTCCTGCCTCCTTGCCTGGCATTTGCACTTCTCCCTCCTAGGCAGAGGGGCTGCCGGCTTGCAGGCCCGGCCGTGAACCCGCCACCCGGAGCCACACTGAGCTGCGGAGCCGCGCTCAACCCAGCCCCCGCGCCGGCCGACGGCTGGCCCTGGCACTGCAGGCTGGGGGCCGGGCGGGGAGGGTCGCTCCTGGCACAGTGTAGACGCACCCTGGCCCCCTCCCCACCGGGCCCCTCACCTGGTTGTCTGGGGGTCCAGGAAACAGAGCTGCAGGGACTCGGCCAGCTGCCGGTGCACCAGGCAGTAGCGCAGGAAGGAGCGGCCTTTCCCCACGGGGGTCCGGAGCTGTGGGCACACGGGAGGGTCAGAGCCATTAGCCACGGGAGGGTCCCTCAGCGCCTGCTCTGAGCCACACTCCCGCCCGTCCGTCCAGCCGCCACGTTCCCCAGCTGGCACGCGAGGGCCCCGGCCCACAGGGATGGGGAGAGAAGGCTCCTGGAAGGGCGGGTGGGGCTGAGATATAGGCCGGCAGCACGGTTCAGTGTTCTCCTAGGTTGGCTGGGGGGGCAGCAGAGCTGGGAGTGCGGCAGTATGAGAAGCCCAGGGGCTGTGGGTCAGCAGTGAGGGGCATCAGCAGGGCTGGGCTGGTGGGGGCTGCAGATGGGGAGTGAGGGGCACCGGCAGGGCTGGGGGCAGTGCTGGGCCAGCGGGGGCTGTGGGTCAGCAGTGAGGGGCATCGGCAGGGCTGGGCTGGTGGGGGCTGCAGATGGGGAGTGAGGGGCACCGGCAGGGCTGGGGGCAGTGCTGGGCCAGCGGGGGCTGTGGGTCAGCAGTGAGGGGCATCAGCAGGGCTGGGCTGGTGGGGGCTGCAGATGGGGAGTGAGGGGCACCGGCAGGGCTGGGGGCAGTGCTGGGCCGGCAGGGGCTGTGGGTCAGGAGTGAGGGGCATCGGCAGGGCTGGGCTGGTGGGGGCTGCAGATAGGGAGTGAGGGGCACCTGCAGGGCTGGGGGCAGTGCTGGGCCAGCGGGGGCTATGGGTCAGGAGTGAGGGGCATCAGCAGGGCTGGGGGCAGTGCTGGGCCGGCAGGGGCTGTGGGTCAGGAGTGAGGGGCATCAGCAGGGCTGGGCTGGTGGGGGCTGCAGCTGGGGAGTGAGGGGCACCGGCAGGGCTGGGCTGGTGGGGGCTGCAGATGGGGAGTGAGGGGCACCGGCAGGGTGGGCCGGCGGGGGCTGTGGGGCAGGAGTGAGGGGCACCGGCAGGGCTGGGCCAGTGGGGGCTGTGGGGCGGGAGTGAGGGGCACCGGCAGGGTGGGCCGGCGGGGGCTGTGGGGCGGGAGTGAGGGGCACCGGCAGGGTGGGCCGGCGGGGGCTGTGGGGCGGGAGTGAGGGGCACCGGCAGGGTGGGCCGGCGGGGGCTGTGGGGCGGGAGTGAGGGGCACCGGCAGGGCTGGGCCAGTGGGGGCTGTGGGGCGGGAGTGAGGGGCACCGGCAGGGTGGGCCGGCGGGGGCTGTGGGGCGGGAGTGAGGGGCACCGGCAGGGCTGGGCCGGCGGGGGCTGTGGGGCGGGAGTGAGGGGCACCGGCAGGGTGGGCCGGCGGGGGCTGTGGGGCGGGAGTGAGGGGCACCGGCAGGGTGGGCCAGTGGGGGCTGTGGGGCGGGAGTGAGGGGCACCGGCAGGGTGGGCCGGCGGGGGCTGTGGGGCGGGAGTGAGGGGTACTGGCCGAGTTGTTATGGGGAGCCCAGTGCTGGCTGGGCTAGCCCCAGCAGGCCAGGAAGGAAGCGCGACGTCTCCAGCACCCGGCACGAGGCCACGCACTGGCCCATGTACCGAGACCCCCCAAGGAGACCCGGCTGCTCCTGGCCCTGTGCCCGCCTCACCTTCTCCAGGGAGCTGACGAACCGCACGCCCTCGTGGCCCTGGCGCTGGCTCGCCAGGCCCTGGCACAGGAAGTCCCAGTAGTCCCGGCGCTGCCCGAAGAAACTCCTCTTCTCCTTCAGGTCAAACTAAGCGGGGCGAGCAGAGGCAGCCGTGAGCGCCAGGCCTTGGGCCAGCCCGGGCAGGGCGCCGAGTCGGCAGGCAGGGGCGTTTCTCTGTGGCAGTTGCTTAGGCCTGTGGACAGGAGGCCTGGGGTTCGCCCGGGGCTCCCCCTGCGCGCCCGGGACTGGTGCTGCCCACACGCCTCGCTGGCTGTGCCCCTGTTCCCGGGAGGCCATCATCGGAGCCTCCGAATGGCCAGAGTGGGTCAGAGCAAAGGCCTGTCCAACCCAATATCCTGTCTGCGGCAGCTGAAGAGATCAGGCGTTCGCCCAGTGATCCTTGGGGAGCCCCTTGCCTGCTCTGTGCCTCGGTTTCCCTGTCTGCGGCATGGGGGTCCTGAAACTGGCCTGCCTCTGGTGATCAAAGCCCCCCGTGTCATTACATGGGACGATGTCCCCCCATATACCCAGCTGCGGCTAGGGGCCAGCCTGAAGCCTAGCCGGTAGCCTGCCTCCCCCCCAGAAGATCCCAGCCCTCGCTGCCCTAGCAGGGTGAGGGCATGGGGGGCACATTCCAGGGATGTCGCTCATAGATTCAGAGAACCCTAGAACTGGAAGGGACCTCACGAGGTCATTGAGTGCAGCCCCCTGCCCTCATGGCAGGACCAAGCACCGTCTAGACCAGTGATTTCCAAACGTTTTGGCATCACACCCCCTTTTTGATTTTTGAGAAACCCTCACGCCTGCCCTCCCAAATAGCAGTATTACTCATTGAGCAACAAAAAAAAAAAAAAAAAAGTTGCCTTTTTAAGAGCAGAGCAGGCATTGCCCTTTTAAGGTGGTCATTTTGAAGTCTGCCTGGGACACCTCGCACCCCCCTGGATTCTCTTTACGCGCCCCCCCCAGTTTGGGATCCTATGGTCTAGGCATCCCTGACAAGTGTCTGTCCAACCTGCTCTTAAATATCACGTTGGCTTTTTTTGCACCAGGGTCACACTGGTGACTCATATTGAGCTTGTGGGCCACTCTGACCCCTAGGTCCCTTTCTGCAGGACTCCTGCCTAGAAGTCACTTCCCTTCTGTGCACGTGAACCGGGGGATTCCAGTGGACGAGACGCTGGAGATGAGTCAACAGGGCGCCCTTGTAGCCATGAAGGCGAATGGCATATTAGGTGCATTAAGAGGAGTGTTGCCAGCAGATCCAGAGATGTCATTATTCCCCTTTATTCAGCTCTGGTGAGGCCACATCCGGAGTCTTGTGTCCAGTTCTGGGCCCCGACTACAGGAAGGTTGTGGACACATTAGAGAGGGTCCAGTGGGGGGCAACAGAAATGATTCGGGGGCTGGAGCACATGACCTACGAGGAGAGGCTGAGGGATTTGGGTCTGTTCAGTCTGCAGAAGAGAAGAGTGAGGGGGGATTTGAGAGCAGCCTTCAACTTCCTGAAGGGGGTTTCCAAAGAGGCTGGAGAGAGGCTGTTCTCAGTGGGGGCAGATGCAGAACAAGGAGCAATGGGCTCAAGTTGCAGTGGGGGAGGTCTAGGTTGGAGATTAGGAAAAACAGTTTCCCTAGGCGGGTGGGGAAGCGCTGGGCTGGGTTCCCTAGGGAGGGGGTGGAGTCTCCATCCCTAGAGGGGTTTAAGTCCCTGCTTGACCAAGCCCTGGCTGGGATGATTGAGTTGGGATTGGTCCTGCTTTGGGCAGGGGCTGGACTCGATGCCTCCTGAGGTCTCTGCCAACCCTCGGATTCTATGACTGTTCCTTCCTAAGTGCAGCACTTTGCATTTGACCTCATTAAACTTCATCCTGTTGACCTCAGCCCATTTTTCCAGTGTGTCCAGATCAGTCTGAATTCTGACCCATCCTCCAGAGCACTCGCCACCCCTCCCAGCTCGGGATCAGCTGCAAACTTCCTAAGCGTCCTCTCTATGCCAATAGCTAAATCGTTGATGAAGATGTTGAACAGAACCGGTCCCGAAACAGACCCCTGTGGAACCCCACGTGTGGTGCCCTCCCAGCAGGACTGTGAACTGTTAATAACTACTCTCGGAGAATGGTTATTATCCGGCCACTTATGCACCCACCTTATAGTAGCCCCTTCTAAGTTGTATTTGCCTAGTTTACTGATAAGATCATGTGAGACTGCGTCAAATGCCTTACTAAAGTCTAGGTATCCCACGTCCGCCGCTTCTCCCTTAGCCACAAGACTCGTTATCCTAGCAAAGAAATCTATCCGAGTGGTTTGACGTGATTTGTTCTTTACAAACCCATGCTGGCTATTCCCTAGCACCTTATTAGCTCCCAGATGTTTGTAGATTAATTCCTTAATTCCCTGCTCCATTATCTGCCCTGGCACAGACGTTACACTGACTGGTCTGTATTTCCCTGGGTTGTTCTTATTTCCCTTTTTATAGCTGGGCATTAGATTTGCCCTTTTCCAGTCCTCTGGAATCTCTCCCGTCTTCCATAACCGTTGAAAGGTGATAGCTAACGGCTCAGATACCTCCTCTAGCAGCTCCTTGAGTATTGTCGTACGCATTTCATTAGGCCCTAGTAACTTGCAGACATCTAACTTGTCTAAGCAACTTTTTAACTTCTTGTTTTCCTATTTTAACTTCTGAAGCTACCCTGTTCCCACTAACATTCACTATGTTCGGCCTCCCTTCATCATCCGACTTCTTGGTGAAAACTCCAAAGAAGTCATGAAGCACCTCTGCCATTTCCAAGTTTCCTGGTATTGTTTCTGCCTCCTCACTGAGCAATGGGCTGACCCCGTCCTTGGTCTGCCTCTTGCTTCCAATATACTTGTAGAATGTCTCCTTGTTCCCCTGTAGGTCTGTAGCTAGCCTGAGCTCCTTTTGCGCCTTTGCCTTTCTAAGCTCGCCCCTGCGCACCTCTGTTGTTTGCTTCTATTCCTCCTTTGTCATTTGCGCTAGTTTCCACTTTGTATACGACTCCTTTGGGATTTTTAGATCCCGTAAGATCTATCGGGCAGTTCTCGGCCAGCCTGGCCACTCTGGAGTGGAATGGCACCACACCCACATGCTGGGGGTCTTGGCACAAGGGTTTCCAAAGCCTGCTCCTGAGAGAGCCGAGGCTGCAGGGTGGGGAGGGGCCGGGCCCATGGACAGAGCCTGGGGCGCCGGGGTGGAGGGGGGGTGGCCTGAGTACCTGCAGCAGGAACTCCAGCTGGGCACAGAGCCGGTGCAGCTCCCGGCTGCCGTCGGTGACCGGCAAGCTCCGCTCCTTGTAGCTCTGCCTAAGCTCCCGCACGGTGCCTGGAAGGGAGAGGGGAGCCGTGAGCGGGCGACGCCCAGGGCAGCCAGGCAGCCTGTGGGGGCCCGATCCCGCCCTTGCTGCTGGGCACGGCGCCCGGCGGCCGCGTGGACACATCGGACAGTCTGTGCCCCCAGAGCCCAGAGGAGAGAAAGGGGCGAGCCCAGCCGCCTGGCCCGGGGGAGCAGCCGCGGCCCAGCGGCAGGGAGAGGGGCAGGGGAGCAGACAAGGGAGAAGCTCTCAGAAAAAGGTGGGGGAAGGAAGTGGGGAGCAGTCCGGCAGTCCCCCAGCCACCCCGGCTCCCTACCCGCCCAGTGACCCGGCCCCGGGCAGCCACCCCCTGTAGTTCCATCTGTACCCCCACACCGCATGCTGGCCTGACCCCCCTCCCAGCACCCGCAGGGCTGGCAGGAGCCTGGCGCTGGGACAGGCCGGCAAACCCGCCTGAGAGGGGGCCCCGGGCTCAGTGATGGAGCCTCCCAGAGAAGGGTCTGGGGGACGGGGACGGCTCCTCTGTCCGGCAGGGACAGGCCTGCCCAGGGCCGGGGCTGGGCGCTGCAGCGGGGCCTGTCCGGGGGGCAGGAAAGCGACGGCCCCGGGAGAGTCGTGAGCCGGGGGAGAGTCACAGGGCGCGGTGGGAATTCGGAGCCCAGGCCTGGCTGTGTCCCCTGCGGAGCAGCTCTGCCCGGCAGGCCCGGCCTGCACCCCACGGCGTCCCTCTGACTCACTCCTGGCCAGCCCCTGACTCACTCCTGGCCAGTCCCTGAGTCACCCCCCAGCTGCCCCGGCTCCCTACCCGCCCAGCCACCCGGCCCTGGCCAGCCACCCCTGCTAGTTCCCATCTGTACCCCCCATCCCCACAGCTGCCAGATCCCAGAGCCCCCCCCCATTCCCGCTGGCTCCTGGCAGGGGTACGCGGAGGCCAGGCGCGTCCCCCTGCCCCAGTGTCTGCCGGGCAGAGCAGCTCTCTGGGCTGAGCCAGCCTGGCAGCCGCTGCCCTGGTGCCAGCGTGGCACCCGCCGGGTGTGGCCCAGCCCCTCCTGTGTGGGGGGGTCGCGGTCACACTTACTCCTTAAGTCCTGAATCACGCGGAGCAGTTCTCCCGCGCCCGCCATGGCGCCCGCCCCGCTGGCCTGCAACGGGACAAACCGGGTTACGGGGCGGCGAGGGGCGGCGAGGGGCGGCGAGCCCCAGTGCTGTGGGTCTGTCTCGGCCCTTGGCCGGGACCCTGCGCTGCCCCCAGGAGAGCTGTGTGGTGGTGCGGCAAGGCCCAGGGGGTCGCGAGGGGCTGGCGGTGTGTGCCGTGGGGTGGGGGATATTGCAATGGTGCCGGGGGGTGGAGGATATTCTGCCGCTGCTGGGGGGCCACCGAGGGGCTGGCGGGGTGTGCCGCGGGGTGGGGGATATTCCGGCAGTGCTGGGGGGCTACCGAGGGGCTGGCGGGGTGTGCCGAGGGGTGGGGGATATTCCAGTGGTGTCAGGGGGTGGCTGGCAGGGTGTGCCATGGGGTGGGGGATATTCCGCCACTTCTGGGGGGCCACCGAGGGGCTGGCGGGGTGTGTCACGGGGTGGGGGCTATTCTGCCGGTGCCAGGGGGCCGCGAGCGGCTGGCGGTGTGTGCCGTGGGGTGGGGGATATTGCAATGGTGCCGGGGGGTGGAGGATATTCTGCCGCTGCTGGGGGGCCACCGAGGGGCTGGCGGGGTGTGCCGCGGGGTGGGGGATATTCCGGCAGTGCTGGGGGGCTACCGAGGGGCTGGCGGGGTGTGCCGCGGGGTGGGGGATATTCCGGCAGTGCTGGGGGGCTACCGAGGGGCTGGCGGGGTGTGCCGCGGGGTGGGGGATATTCCGGCAGTGCTGGGGGGCTACCGAGGGGCTAGCGGGGTGTGCCGTGGGGTGGGGAATATTCCGGCAGTGCCGGGGGGTGGCCGGCGGGGTGGGGGTACACTGACAGCGTGATGGGGGGCCGAGGGGATGATGTCAGGGTAGCACCCCAGTCTACGATGCCCTGCCCAGCTGTGATGGCCCCGTGCAGGGCCGTGATGGTGTCACATCACTGGGCATCGGCGGGGGAGGGGCTACAGGCAAAAGGGGACCCCCAGTCGCTCCCTCCCCCCTTGGTCCCCCTCAGCCACCCGCTGCTCCAACCAGGTGGGCTCCGAGCGACCACCCAGCCCTCCGAGGCCCCGGGCAGAGGCTGGGTGCAGGAGAGCCCTTCCCATGCCCGGCCCAGAGGGCGCCCGCACGCGGCCCCTCCCAGCCGTGCGGCGGGCTGAGCTGGCATGACCCCACCCCGCCCAGCCCCTCGGCAAGCTGCGCCCGCCGGCCAACAACCCGGGGAGCTGAGCTGAGTGGCAGGGGACAGGGCAGCCACTCAAACACCCCTTTCTCCGGCAGCCCCCCATCGGCTAGCGCTGCAGGAGCAGCTCCGTTAGCTGGCAGCAGTAGTGGGCCCTTATCCTGTGGTGACCAACCCCTCCCTGCCAGCCCAGCCCTGAGCTGCCTCCCACCAGCGGACCCTGCCCCCCAGAGAGTCCTGCCCCCCACCTCACGTCACCCCGATGCCTGGCTCTGCCCCTCCCACCTGCTGGAAAGCCCCCAGGCCTCCTGAGCAAAGGTGACTAATATGACCCGGGGCGGGGAAACGCTTTGAAGTGCAGCCAGCCGCAGGGAGGGGGAAGGGCTGCAGGGCCCTGGTGGGGGGGTTGAGCCAGCCCAGTGGGACACCCCGGTGGGACACCCCGGCACAGCTGCTGGTGGCTGCTGGCACCCCAGGGCTGCGTGGGGCTCCCGGCTCTCCTCAGCAGCTGGCCTGGGAGGCCCAGACGGAGCCGGGCAGCCAGCACCCTGGGGAAAGCCGGGAGACCCAGGAGAGCAGCACGAAGGCCGCCGGGCCCTTTGGGGGGGCGCCCCGGGGGCGGCGAGAGACGTATCCTGGCTGATTTCTCCCCCGCAGACTTAGCAGGCCCTGGTGACCCCATGGGCGGGGCTGGGGGCTGGTACCACCCCAAGGTTGTGCTCCTACCTGCTCTGTCAGCGTCCTCACCCTGGGGGGGGGGGGAGCTGTATGTTCTGGGGGGAAGCTGTTTGTGCAGTGGGGGAATTGGCTGTGCTAGGGGGGAGCTGTCTGTGCCAGAGGGAGCTGGCTGTGCTAGGGGGGAGCTGGCTGTGCAGGGGGGGCTGTCTGTGACGGGGGGGAGCTGGCTGTGCTGGGGGGAGCTGTCTGTGCCAGAGGGAGCTGGCTGTGCTGGGGGGAGCTGTCTGTGGTAGGGGGGAGCTATCTGTGCTGGGGGGGAGCTGTCTGTGCCAGAGGGAGCTGGCTGTGCTGGGGGGAGCTGGCTGTGCAGGGGGGGAGCTGTCTGTGCTAGGGGGGGAGCTGGCTGTGCTGGGGGGGGAGCTGTGTGTGCAGGGGGGGAGCTGTCTGTGCAGGGGGGGGAGCTGTGTGTGCAGGGGGGGAGCTGTCTGTGCTAGGGGGGAGCTGTCTGTGCCAGAGGGAGCTGGCTGTGCTGGGGGGGGGGGAGCTGTCTGTGCAGGGGGGGGAGCTGTCTGTGCTAGGGGGGAGCTGTCTGTGCCAGAGGGAGCTGGCTGTGCAGGGGGGGGAGCTGTGTGTGCAGGGGGGGGAGCTGTCTGTGCTGCGGGGGAGCTGGCTGTGCTGGGGGGAGCTGGCTGTGCAGGGGGGGAGCTGTCTGTATCCCGGGGGGCTTCCAGGCTGTCCCGCAGTGAGACTCCCCTCCCCCCCGCATGCAAGCCCGGCCAGGAACTCCGGCCTGAGCTGAGCTGGCCCCCTCCGGACAGCACCGCTGGCTCTGTTCCCATGGAGGGGTCGGGCCCTCGGGGCTCAAGGGGGGGCAGCCTGGGCTAGTGGTTAACTCCGCGTCCCAGGCCCGTCCTGTCTGCGTCCCTGGCTCCGAGGCTCACCTGCCGGGGATCTGTGCGGGGAGGCCGGCGCGGTGCCGCTGGGCCGGCTAATGGTTCCCGGGGCTCCGTGCCACGTGTGGGCTGCTTCTCCTTTCATGTGGGAGTCGCCGCTTCCCAAGGAGGAAGTGCGGGGCGTGAGCTGTGCGCAAAGAGGAACCCCCGGGGTCCCATCCCAGCAGGAGCCCAGCGGCCCGGCCCAAAATATCTGCAGGGGGGAAATGAAACAGAGCAGGCGGACGTGGGAAGGAGCCGGCTCTGCCTGGCCAGCTGGGGGGGCGGGAAGGGGGGCTCATGGGACACGGATGCTGGATGGGGCACGGTCGGTCCCAGCCACACGGAGGCAGAGCCTGAACCCCGCTCGCCCCCCATCCAGGCGGCACCACACCCGGGGTGAGCCGGGTCCGTCCGTAGGGGCCCCTCTCCGCCGTGGCATGTGTCCTGCCCTGCCCGGGGCAGCTCCGGCCAGACGCCACTGCAGGACGGGAGGCCTCACCCAGGGGTGCCCTCGGAGAGCCCCTTGGGGCTGCACCCGCAGGGCCCCCAGGCGTTCTGCGACCCCACCAGCCCCTCTGCTCCGGCGTCGGGTCACCGAGAGAGGCCAGCGCTGGGCGCCAGGCCAGCCAGCCCACACTCAGCCTTCGGCCCAGAGGCTGACCCCAGCTGGTGCTCAGCTCCTGCCCTGACGCCTGTGGGTGGACGAGCCTTCTCCCTGCAGCCGAGCAGTGCCCCGGCCGGGCTGTGGCCTGCCACCGTCCTCCTCCCGCAAGGCAGACGTGGGTGCACAGCCCGGCCCTACTCCAGGCTCGGGGGACAGGAGCAGCGGCTGGGGGGCTGGTGCCTCTGAGCTCAGTGCTGGCCCATGGGGACGCCCAGCGGGGCACTGGGGCTGCCATGCTCGGGACAGGGCGGGTTCAAACCCACCGCGGCAGCAGGCGCCGATGGCACTGCCCACGGGGGCAGCCCCCGTAGAAACCCCGGGCGCCCAGCCTGGCAGGGCCCCCCAGCTCGGAGCTGCTGGCAGAGGGGAGCGGGTGCTGCCGGGCGGGTGCCCCACGCCGGGCATTGCAGAAACAGCTGCCAGCAGGAGCTCAGGGTTGGGCGGGGGGGGGTTCCTAGAACAGGGGCAAGCACCCCCTTAGCTCTGCCCTGCTCCCCGGGCAACGCTCAGCCTGCATCCAGCCCTGGGGGTGGGGGTGCTGGGCCAGGGCTCCCCGATCTCCTGGCAGCGGCTGCGGGTGCTGGCCCAGCCCATGCCGCAGTCCCAGTTGGGCATCTGGGGGATCTGGGCCCCCCCAATGGCAGGGGGCAGGGGGCAGGGATCCTCTCCCCTCCCCAGCTGCTTCCCCGGGCCCCTCTGCCCTGCCCCCTGCAGCAGGAGCCCCACAGCCGGTTCCCGAGTCTGGCCCTGCCCTGGGGCAGCCAAACGTCTCCTACCTGTGTCAGCCGGTAGGTGAGGTGGGGTGGGGGGCGGGGGAGGGGGAGGGAGCTGGGAGCAGGGCTGGAGGGGTCCCCGGAGCTACTCCCCAGGCTGCCACTCGCCACCTGCAAAGCGAAAGCAGGAAGTGGCGCGGGGACCCGCCTGGCTCCCTCCCCGCCGAGTCAGAGCAAGAAGGAGCAGCAGGTGCAGAGGGAAGGGACCAGGGCCGGGCTGGCAGGGGCTGTGGGGTGGGAGTGGGGGGCACTGGCAGGGCTGTGGGGGGCAGGGCGGGACTGGCAGGGGCTGTGGGGCAGGAGTGGGGGGCACTGGCAGGGCTGGGGGGGGGCAGGGCCGGGCAGGCAGGGGCTGTGGGGTGGGAGTGGGGGGCACTGGCAGGGCTGTGGGGGGCAGGGCGGGACTGGCAGGGGCTGTGGGGCAGGAGTGGGGGGCACTGGCAGGGCTGGGGGGGCAGGGCTGGGCTGGCAGGGGCTGTGGGGCGGGAGTGGGGGGCACTGGCAGGGCTGGGGGGGGCAGGGTCTGCAGGGTGGGGGGTGGGGGGACTGGCCGAGCTTTGGGCAAAGCTCCATCTGCCCCAGTCCCGCTCCAGGGTATCCAGGGCATCCCCTGCAGGGGCCCTGCGCTAGCTCTGGGGGCTCCCACGGGCATGCTCTGGGGCTCAGCCCCCGCCACAGCCCCCCCTGCCCTGCACCGGGCCCAGACCCCCTCCCCAGCTGCGGGGGGAGGGGCGGGTGAGCCTTGCCCAGGGCTGGCGGGGGCTGGGCTCCGGGGGCAGGGGAGAGCGGGGGCTCTTGTCCATGTCAAAGGTGGAACGGTTCCGCTGCGCCCCTGCCCCCTCCCACAGACCTGGGGCTGTGAGCCTGCATCGAGAACTGGGAGATTCGCTGCATGTAATGTACGATACTTCAACAACCTCACTCTCCTGCTTTTCTTTATTGTAATAATAAACCTTTAGATATAGATTCTAAAGGATTGGCCCAGCGTGATTTGTGGGTAAGGTCCAGAGGGTAAATTGACCAGGGATCTGTGGCTGGTTTCTTGGAACCGGACAGAACTTGTTCGGGGTAGGTGGGATTGGGTGCTAAGACCCCTCCACCGGTGTATGAGGCCCGGGGCCGTCTGCGGCACGGATATTGCTGGGGTGTCGGGGGGGTTTTGCTCGGGAGGCTTCAGGCAGGTTGCTGAAGCGCTCTGTGGGACTGGTTTGTGGCCTGTTTGGAGAGGTCACCAGTCTGGGGGCTGTAAGGAGCCCTGGATTTGAGCAATTCGCCCTGAGCGGACGCCCTCAGCTGTGCCCAGCCACGGTCCGGTCCGTCACAGGCTGTCGTAGACGTTCTGCTCTAGGAACTAGGGTGAGGGAGGAGGGCAGCCTGGACGAGCAGCAGGGACTCTTCTGGCCTTGGGATCTGGGCCTCTCTGAATGACAAAGCCCTGGCCGGGTTGATTTAGTTGGGATTGGTCCTGCCTAGAGCAGGGGGCTGGACTTGACCTTCTGGGGTCTCTTCCAGCTCTGTGATTCTATGATTCTATGAATGGTGTTTCCCAATTTTATTTGGCCACGGAATCCTTTCAAACTCGAAAGAATTTTGCGGAACCCCTAAAGACAGTCTATCTATGGAGCTGAAAAAGTAGACCACAAATAAACAAATGCTAAGCAAGGTCATGAGATCGACACAAATGAAAATTGTGTTCAATAAAAGTCAAAGATGCTTAAATATTAATATTTTTTTAAATCATAAAGGGTGTGTCTAGACTATAGGGTTTTTTCGAAAAAAGTGGCCTTTTTTCCAAAAAGCTATACCTGCGTCTAGACTGCCGCCACGTTCTGTCGACAGTCAATCGACAGAACGCGGCGGTTTTGTCGACGGCGGTACACCTCATTCTACAAGGAATAACGCCTTTTGTCGAAAGTCATCTTTGGAAAAAAGGCGCTATGGCATGAAAACAGGGTGTGACGGCCCGTTGGGGTCCCTCGTCTCCTGCACCCCGAAATGGCACAAACAGACTGCACCAGCCAGTGGAATTGAGGAAGTTTATTGCCTCTCCAGGATACAGCACCGCACAGATGTAGTCTGGTCACAGAGCTGGGCTAGGATGCCTCAGGCCCCCTTGAGTTGGGGGGAGACTGGGCCCCTAAACTCCAGCTCCTCTCCCTAGGCTGTCTCATCCATCCTCACCGACAGCCACCAACCCACTAACCAACTTCCAGCCCTGCCCCCCAGTCAGGGCAGCATTCCACCTTCCTTTGTTCCTCTCCATGGGAGGTGTCTGGCCACTGGTTCAACCAGTTTGGCATTACCTCTGCCTAGTGAGGTTTGCCCTGCTGGGTCTTGCTCCAGACAGCAGGGGTCACCACAGCCCAGCAAGTACCCCCACTACGTCACACAGGGCGAGACGCTTTTTCGAAAACTCTTCTTGTTGTCTAAACGCTCTTTTTCGACAGGCTTTTTCAAAAGATGGTGTCGAAAAAGCCTGTGTCGAAAAAGGCGTGCAGACTAGACGTAGCCAAAATGTGATTGTAATGGAATATTCTCGCGGAACCCTCATTTTACTCCGGGGGTCTGCAGAACACCATGTGGGGAACACGGGTGTGAGGAAAGGGGAGAGATGCGTTACAACATTCAGCTCTGCGGGGCGGGGAGTGAATCCAACATGAAGGCACACAC
Organism: Pelodiscus sinensis; assembly: GCF_049634645.1. NCBI lineage: Eukaryota > Metazoa > Chordata > Testudines > Trionychidae > Pelodiscus > Pelodiscus sinensis. The sequence goes on from NC_134717.1 coordinate 1,375,815, forward strand.
CAAACACTGCTTTGGTGTTTGGAAAATTAAACACATCAACCTTCAAGGCGCTGGATGCCGAAGAAAAAAAAGCTCACCCCGAAGTCTATCCACACAGGGCCTTCAGAGCCAGCTGATTCATGAAACAAAGGCAGCATTGTCTGTTGGTGTCAAGTGTCACATGACCGAATTGGAGGGAAGCAGCCAGATCGCTGCTGCACCCCTAGGTGGGGGTGTTGGCCCCAGAAATTGGTATAAAAGGGAGCCATGTGGGGTATTGAATGGGAGCTTGTTGTTTTCTGATCCTGTGTACACTGTTTATGTGAGTGTATAATGTCTGTGTGTGTAGGTGTGGGAGAAAAATCAAATAACTCCAATTGTGTCTAAGGGGAGACTGTGCAGAAATCATAACTTTCTAAAAGAAAACTGCTGTAAGGGTTAAAAAGTTTTCCAGGCCTCTCTCCCTGTAACAGAGAGAAATCAAATTAGCTCTAATCAAAGACCCTTACAAATGACTATCTCAAATTCATGGATACTCCTAGTCTGTCACAATTTGTCATGTAAACCCTTATCTTTGTCACAGTTTGCCTTGTAGACTCCTCCACTCAAGTTCTCATGTGGCTTTGTGTACTGTAAAAACTTACTTCTAGCACTCCTGGGGTGAACAGAAGTCTCAAAGTACTTCTGCTGAGACTTTGATATGTTAAAGAAGAACAATCCACAACTGAGCTGTCTAAGCATTCTGTATAAAGGATACCTGAATCTGTCTGTCAGGGCTGCTGCTTCACTCTTGGAAGTGACAGCCTGCATGCATGCATCATAAAGTTTTCTCTTCTAAGTTTCTTTCCTGCCTCACTGATTTGACCTCCGGCCTCGAACCCTTCTGGGGGCTCTGTACCCCAGGGGAGCGAGATTTCCCCCTCATAGGTAGGAATCTGTAATCTGTGTGGAAGCTGAATATTTCTGTGAATGTGGTTGAGCATGGCTATGGACAGGCTGAGTAGTGAAGCCCTGTGGAACAATGGCCCTTGATGGCCCAAAGACACACCTAAAGCAGGAGGGCGGAGACCTAAGAGCTGCCAGCAGAGAGAGGCTGAGGGCCAGGTGACTTGCTGCATACCAGAAGAGGCCAGGAAGGGGGTATAAAGAGGCCATGTGGTCGATGCCATTTTGTTCTCAGCTCAGCACTTCATCCCAGAGGCAGCACTGCAGGGATCGAAGAGCCCGGAAGACCTGTGAACCCATCCTGATCGTAGGATGTGCAATAAGATCTTTTAAACCAGCAGCTGCAACATCTCTGCTAGAGCCTGCATCGAGGACTGGGAGATTCGGTGCATGTAACGTACTGTACTTTAATAACCTTACTCTCAGGCTTTTCTTTCTTGTAACAATAAACCTTTAGATATAGATTCTAAAGGATTGGCCCAGCGTGATTTGTGGGTAAGGTCCAGAGGGTAAATTGACCAGGGATCTGTGGCTGGTTTCTTGGAACCGGACAGAACTTGTTCGGGGTAGGTGGGATTGGGTGGTAGGACCCCCCACCGGTGTATGAGGCCCGGGGCCATCTGGGGCACGGATATTGCTGGGGTGTCGGAGGGGTTTTGCTCGGGAGGCTTCAGGCAGGCTGCTGAAGCGCTCTGTGGGACTGGTTTGTGGCCTGTTTGGAGAGGTCACCAGTCTGGGGGCTGTAAGGAGCCCCGAAGTTGAGCAACTCGCCCTGAGCGGACGCCCTCAGCTGTGCCCAGCCACGGCCCGGTCCGTCACATCAAGGTCATTGCATCCTTGAGGCGTTTAGAACTAGTAGATGGTATCCTTTCCCGCCTGGTTAGAACTCATAGCTTGGAAGAGGAAACCAAGCTGTGCTGCCTTTTCAGCCCCCAGTTAATTTAGCATGGAACAAACTTGTGGCTGAACAGAACTGTTTGAACAAACCGAAGTGAAGACGTTCATCTCTCTGCGCCTACAGCGGAGGCTACGGCTGCCAAACTCGGGCTCCAGAGCTGAGCCAGCGACTTGCGCTAGCTCAGTGGTGACTCCCTTTCCAAGTTGGCCGCAAACATGCACGGCGTGATCTTTTTTTAATTCCCTGAAATGCTTTTAATAGATTAGACACTGGTGGGCCTCAACAAACTGTCCATTTCAAGGGAACTTTTAAAGAGGGTTGGGGTTGTTGGTTTTTTTAAAGAGACCCGGGTTTACTTTAAATACAAAAAATCAGTTTTCTTTTTAATCTGTGCTGCTCCAAGGGTAAGCCATCCCGGCTCCAAGGAGTGGATCCTACCAGCTGGCCAGGCGTTCTCAGGAGCCTGGAAAACGCCTGAGCTCTCTTTGGATCTCCGGCCGTGAGGCGGCATGTTGGGGACCCCTGATCCTGCACCCCTGTCCTCAGCAAGATAAGACTGCCAGCCAGTAGAACAGAGGGGGTTCTCCAGGATACAGCACAGCCTAGACGTGATGTGGTTACAGGAGTTAGGGCCAGGCCCTTGGGGTAGGGACCCCCGGCCCCTCAACCCCCAGTACTCAGCTTAGTCTCTTCTCTTCATGTTTTCCCAGCCAAAACTGCCCCTTCTCCAAGCCACACCCTTCGGGGATGTCTAGACTACACGCCTCTGCCGACAGAGGCATGTAAATTAGACATACCGAAATAGTCGATGAAGCGGGGATTTAAATATCCCCCGCTTCATTAGAATAAAAACGGCCGCCGCCTTGTGCCGGCTCAGCTGTTTGCCGGCACGAACCGGCAGTCAAGACGGGGATCGGTGAACAAGGGAAGCCTTTGCCGACTGATCCTGTAAGCCTCGTTGCACAAGGCATAAGGGATCGGTCGGCAAAGGCTTTCCTTGTCAACCGATCCCCGGCTTGACTGACGGTTCGTGCCGGCAAACAGCTGAGCCGGCACAAGGCGGCGGCCATTTTTATTCGAATGAAGCGGGGGATATTTAAATTCCCGCTTCATCGACTATGTCGGTATGTCTAATTTGCATGCCTCTGTCGGTGGAGGCGTGTAGTCTAGGCATACCCTTCCTTTGTTCAGACACTTCCCTGGACAGGAGAGAACCGGTTGGGCCATGGACTACCTGACATGAAGGTCCTCGGGGCGACCCCCGGCTGGGCAGTGCTTACAGACACAGGCCAGTAGGGGTCACCCACAGCCAGCATCCCCAACTACATCACAGGCTGTGCGATAGGATTGCCGGCCAGTGACTGCAGAGAGGACCCAAATCGGCAGCTGCCAGCCCTGGGACTAGGCCCTGCTCACCTGCTGGGGAGTCTGTGCCAAGGACGCGCAGGGCTTTCCGCTCCTGGGCTCAGCTTGCACCCACCACATCAAACATCAGCAACAAAAGCGGACCCAAGACTTGGGCTGGGAAAAGGATTGTCCTTCCGGCCACCTCTGAGCTGGCGGGTGGGGGGGGAGGGTGAGCAACGGAGACGTGTTCCCACCGCTACATCCCAGGCTACAGCCTCCCAGCAGATCCTGCAGCCGTTAGAACATCAGAACAGCCAGAACATCAGAACGTCAGACCAACTGTCCTGGCTGCCCACAGTGGCCAGTGCCAGGTACCCCAGAGGGAGGGAACAGAGCAGGGAATCGTCACCTGATCCCTCCCCTGTCGCCCATTCCCAGACAAACAGAGGCCAGGCACTCCATCCCAACCCATCCTGGCTAATAGCCACTGATGGACCTAACCTCCAGGAACCTATCTAGTTCTTTTCTGAACCCTGTTAAAGTCCTGGCCTTGCAACATCCTCTGGCGAGGAGTTCCACAGGTTGGCTGTGCGCTGCATGAAAAAAAACTGCCTTCGGTTTGTTTTAAACCTGCTGCCTATTCATTTCATTGGGTGATCCTCATTTCTTACGTTATGAGAACAAGTCAATCGCTTTTCCTTAGTCACTTTCTCCAGACCTGTCATGATTTTATAGACCTCTCTCCTATCCCCCCTTCGTCTCCTCTTTCCTAAGCTGAAAAGTCTCTGTCTTTTTAATCTCTCCTCGTATGGCCGTTCCATCCCCTTCATCATTTTTGTTGCCCTTTTTTCTGAACCTTTTCCAAGGCCAGTATATCTTTTTTGAGATGAGGCAACCACATCTGGACGCAGTATTCCAGATGTGGGCGTCCCATGGTTTTCTATAGAGGCACTAAGATATTCTCTGTCTTATCCTCCATCCCTCTTTCCACGATTCCCAACATGCTGTTTGCTTTTGTGCCTGCCGCCGCACACGGAGCAGGTGTTTTCAGAGAACTCGCCACCGTGACTCCAAGATCTCGCTTGAGTGGTTCGAGCTAATTTAGTCCCCCGGCGTTTGGGCCGGAGAGCTGGGATGATGTTTTCCACTGTGCATCACTTTACATTGATCAACATTAAAATTCATGTGCCATTTTGGTGTCCAATCACCTAGTTTTGCCGTTGCCATGGCGTTGGCTTGACAACTACGTGCGACAGCCTCGCTGTAAAATGTCCCTCCGTACGGGGAGGCAAATGACCACAGTTAGGCCTGGAAGACAGGACTCCTGGGTTCTCTTCCCAGCTCCAGTGGGGCAGGGGAGTGTTGCCTAGTGGCTAGAACAGGTGGGCTGGGAATTGCGTCATCTTGGTTCTTGTCCCAGGTGTAGCAAGGAGCCAGGATGGGGATCTGGGGTCTGGGCATGCCTGTAGGTGTTTGACCCGGCCTGGGGGACATATAACGGACAGTGCGTGTGCCTTACCGGGGGGCCAGGAGATGATACGGTGGAAGAAAGGCCGGATCCAAAAACGTGTTTAGGCTGCTAACTCCCACCGATCTCTGGGCCCCAAACTGGGCCGGACTGCAGAGCCGGACAGAGGAGGTGACCCGAGAGAGGTGGAGAATGCCTAACCGGGACAGATCTTTCCCCAAGGCACCTACCAGCCTGACAACACAGGGGAGCCAGCGAGGTGGAGGGCCGGCGAGAGACGACGGCCCTTGAAGTCAGCGAGGGACCTGGTGGCTTTAAGTCAGGCCAGGCAGCTTTCGGAAAGCCCTGCTGCCCCCGGGCTCCCTTTGTGACCGAGCACGTTTCCCGGCCTCGCTTTGTGCCTCAGTTTCCCTACCTGTCGCCAAGGGTAACGCTGCCGACCTGCTTTCCCAGAGGCGGATCCCAGGCTTAAAACTCAGCCCAGAAACACAAGCTCTCGGCACCTCTCCCCAGCGGAGGTCGGCCGGCGGGTCTATATACGGCCGTGCAGGTCCCTGGTGGAGGGAAAAAGCCACCTGGCTCTGCGACGCCCCAACGGATGCTCGGGAGGTTTGCAGGCCATTTGTGCCGGTGTCCGTGTCTCGCGGGTGGTTGGGTTCGGCCTGGGGCTGGTGATTGCTCCAGCAGCCGGGGGCTGGGCTTTGGAATAAGTCCTGTCCCACTTGGGCACTGTGACGGACCGGGCCGTGTCTGAGCACAGCTGAGGGCGTCCGCTCAGGGCGAATCGCTCAACTTCGGGGCTCCTTACAGCCCCAGACTGGTGACCTCTCCAAACAGGCCACAAACCAGTCCCAGAGCGCTTCAGCTGCCTGCCTGAAGACTCACGAGCAAAACCCCTCCGACACCCCAGCAATATCCGTGCCCCAGATGGCCCTGGGCCTCATACACTGGTGGGGGGTCTTAGCACCCAATCCCACCTACCCCGAACGAGTTCTGTCCGGTTCCAAGAAACCAGCCACAGATCCCTGGTCAATTTACCCTCTGGACCTTACCCACAAATCACGCTGGGCCAATCCTTTAGTATCTAACAACTAAAGGTTTATTATTACAGTAAAGAAAAGCATGAGAGTGAGGTTGTTAAAGGATAGTTCGTTACATCCATCGAATCTCCCAGTTCTCAATGCAGGCTCTAGCAGAGATGTTACAGCTGCTGGCTTAAAAGTCCTTGTTGCACAACCTAGGATCAGGATGGGTCCACAGGTCTTTCCGGCTCTTCGATCCCTGCACTGCTGCCTCTGGGATGAAGTGCTGAGCTGAGTACCAAGATGGAGTCAGCCACATGGCCTCTTTATACATCCTTCCTGGTCTCTTCTTGGCTGGCCAGCGGCCTATCCCTGTGTTCCCTGCTGGCAGCCTTTAGGTGTCAGCCTCCATTCTTTAGGTGTGTCCTTGGCCCATTGAGAGCCACTGTCCCACAGGGCCTCGCTAATTAGCATGTCCGCAGGCCGGGCTCTGCCCAATGCTCAGCCACATGCAGAGAAATATTCAGTCTCCACACAGATTACAGACTCCTAACTCCACACACAGACATTCTACAATCCCATGACTAGCGTACGTAGGATTAGCAGACAGTGAGCTTCTATTCAACACCCCGCATGGCCCCCTTTTGTACCATTTTTGGGGCCAACACCCCCACCTATGGGTGCAGCAGCGATCTGGCTGCTCCCCTCAAATTCAGTAACGTGACAGGCACCTCCAGGGAGCGGCCAGATTCCCAAGTGCCCGGCCTGGGGGCAAACTGGCAGGAGGGCTGGTCCACTGGGTACAGGTAAGAGTTCAGGCCTTTGCGAGGTCAAGGGGCGGGGCAGCGCAGTGGGAAGGAACCTTCCTTCTGGGCAGCTGAGACCCGGCTAGGCCAGGCCCTGGGCTACTCCCGCGCGGGTTTGGCTCCTGCGGCTTTGCAGGGGGTCGGGCTGGTCCCTGCTCATGGGAACCCAACAGCGTCTGCGCCCACGTGGCTGGTGCCCTAGGGGCTGCAGGGCCTGGTACGCCAGCCCTGGCTTTCTGTGCTGTGAGTTCACTCCCCATGTTGGCCCTGCTAGGGCACTGACGGGAGAATGGAGCAGCACAGGACCCCCCCAGTGCATCCCTAGCAGGGTGGGCTCACAGGTCTCGAACCCACAGCCCCAGGCATCCCTCCAAGCACAGCCCCCTGTACCACCAGGAGGAGAGGGCTGGGGGCCCCTAGCTCACACTAGGCACTGCCCACAAAGCCCCCACAGGGAGGATGCGTCTGAAGCCTGAAGACGGCCCGGGAAGTTGTCTGACCAGCGAAACGAATTGGTGGCCGGATTCCACCTGGGCCTGGCCCAGGCCACAGGCACCTGCCACGGTTGTTGGCCTCACGGAAGTCCCCGGAGCGCCAGCAGGACTGAATGCAGCCTAGCTGGTGAGCTGCCACTCTCAGGGGACGATGGATCAGCCACCACGCACAGAACCAGGGGGCAGGGAAACGCTGGAGGCAGAATGCCAGAGCCCCTGGCAGCTCAACCGTCACTTCCTGCCCCTGCAGCAGGAGTCAGGGGAAACTGAGTCAGGGCGTCCGGTGACTGAGAAAGTTGCCGGAAGGAGTCAGATTTGCTGGGGGGCGGCGGCTCGGCCAGCCGTCCCCGCCGGTGGGAAATGCTGGCACAGCCCCAGGGCAGCATGGACAGCCCGAAAGAGGGACGGAGAGACCTGGGGGAGCGAACAAGGCCGTTTCCCCTTCTTCAGACGCCGGTGTCACCTCTCGGCTTGGGGGCGGAGCTGTCGCGTCTGACTGGGGCTAGTGTGCTTTATTGACACACCTGCCCCAGGCCTGGAAGAAGCGAGACAAAGAGCCCGTCCCCAGGAATCTCGGCCGCACGCTGACTCTGCTGTTTGCACGGCACCGCCCCCCAAAAGCTCCCGGCGCCCCACCCCCACCCCGCTGTCTTCCCCACACTCCAAACTTGCTTGCGCATGACGGGGAAGCAGTGACGCTCGAGGGTCCTTGCGGGTTCATGGGTACCCGCGCCCCTGGATGAGTGAGACTGTACTCCCCGCGGGGCCGGACCGGCTTTTGGTTAGCCGTGCGTACAGCGCCGTGCGCAAGGGGAGCCGGATCCCCAATCAGGCCTCTACGAGCAGCCCGCCACCCTCAGTCACAGCCAAGCCATGGGGCGCTTGACACAGCTGGCAACTGGAGCACCCAGCGGCTCGCAGGGCCAAGGCCCGGGGGGGAGGGGAGAGGGGATTCCCTAAAACGGGAGCCCAGCCAAGAACGTCCGTGCCCTGCTGCACCCACCCACAGGGGCAGCTCAAGGGTCCTGGCTCGGGGCCCCTGGAGACCTCCTGCCTCCCCAGGGAGTCGCTGCCGGGCCCAGCCCCCGGGGAACTGCAGCGGGGCAGCAAGCGCCAGACAGCGGGAAGAACCCCGGCTTGGCCTGGCTGCTTCCCCACCAGCCACGTTCGGCCAGGGAGGGGTCAATTATTGTCTGCCAGCTGGCGGGGGAGAGGGGGGGGAGCAGGGCAGGAGGTGCAGAGCAAAGTCCTGCCCTGGGCAGTGTGGCCTGGAGAGTGGCTGGAGGAGCAGGGCTCTGGGGGAGTGGTCGGGTTGGGTTGGGTCAGGTCAGGTCAGGTCGGGGGGTGGGGGTCGGGTGCCGAGTGAGGACCTGCCCTGGGCACAGAGGAGGGGCAGGGCCCCGGGGGGGGGGGGGCAGTTCAAGGGCGGGGGGGGTGGCTGGAGGAGGAGGAGGAGGAGGAGGGCCGGGGGGGGCAGTTCGAGGGCGGGCGGGCGGGGGGGTGGCTGGAGGAGCAGGGCCGGGGGGGCAGTTCGAGGCCGGGGGGAGGTGGCTGGAGGAGCAGGGCGGGGGAGGGCAGTTCGAGGCCGGGGGGGGGGGTGTGGCTGGAGGAGCAGGGCCGGGGGGGGCAGTTCGAGGCCGGGGGGAGGTGGCTGGAGGAGCAGGGCGGGGGAGGGCAGTTCGAGGCCGGGGGGGGGGGTGTGGCTGGAGGAGCAGGGCCGGGGGGGGCAGTTCGAGGCCGGGGGGGGGGTGGCTGGAGGAGCAGGGCCGGGGGACGGCAGTTCGAGGCCGGGGGGGGGGTGGCTGGAGGAGCGGGGCGGAGGGGGGGGTGGCTGGAGGAGCAGGGCCGGGGGAGGGCAGTTCGAGGCCGGGGGGGGGGTGTGTGGCTGGAGGAGCAGGGCCGGGGGGGGCAGTTCGAGGCCGGGGGGGGGGTGGCTGGAGGAGCAGGGCCGGGGGGGGCAGTTCGAGGCCGGGGGGGGGGTGTGTGGCTGGAGGAGCAGGGCCGGGGGGGGCAGTTCGAGGCCGGGGGGGGGTGGCTGGAGGAGCAGGGCCGGGGGGGGCAGTTCGAGGCCGGGGGGGGGGTGTGTGGCTGGAGGAGCAGGGCCGGGGGGGGCAGTTCGAGGCCGGGGGGGGGGTGGTTGGAGGAGCAGGGCCGGGGGGGGCAGTTCGAGGCCGGGGGGGGGGGTGGTTGGAGGAGCAGGGCCGGGGGGGCAGTTCGAGGCCGGGGGGGGGGGTGGTTGGAGGAGCAGGGCCGGGGGGGGCAGTTCGAGGCCGGGGGGGGTGGTTGGAGGAGCAGGGCCGGGGGGGGCAGTTCGAGGCCGGGGGGGGGGTGGTTGGAGGAGCAGGGCCGGGGGGGGGGGGCAGTTCGAGGCCGGGGGGGGGGGTGGTTGGAGGAGCAGGGCCGGGGGGGGGCAGTTCGAGGCCGGGGGGGGGTGGCTGGAGGAGCAGGGCCGGGGGGGGGGCAGTTCGAGGCCGGGGGGGGGGTGGCTGGAGGAGCAGGGCCGGGGGGGGGGCAGTTCGAGGCCGGGGGGGGGGTGGCTGGAGGAGCAGGGCCGGGGGGGGGGCAGTTCGAGGCCGGGGGGGGGGTGGCTGGAGGAGCAGGGCCGGGGGGGGGGGGGCAGTTCGAGGCCGGGGGGGGGTGGCTGGAGGAGCAGGGCCGAGGGGGGGGGGGCAGTTCGAGGCCGGGGGGGGTGGCTGGAGGAGCAGGGCCGGGGGGGGGGCAGTTCGAGGCCGGGGGGGGGGGTGGCTGGAGGAGCAGGGCCGGGGGGGGGGCAGTTCGAGGCCGGGGGGGGGGGTGGCTGGAGGAGCAGGGCCGGGGGGGGGGCAGTTCGAGGCCGGGGGGGGGGGGGTGGCTGGAGGAGCAGGGCCGCAGGGCCGGGGGAGGCTCCGCACCCGCCGGGCGCGCTGTCCCGGGACTCGGCTCCCGGCCGGACCGGCTGCCTGGGCTGGTCCCCGGAGGGGGCGGGCGCCGCGCGGGACCGACCCCCAGACGCTGGTGCCCGCGACCCCGCCCGGTCGGAGGGGGAGCGCCGCGCCTGGCCCGCCCCGGCTCCGGCTCCTGGTTCGGGGCGGGCCCGTGCGCTCCCCGCCCGAGCCCATGGGACGCGCCGGGCGCCCGGGCTGCTGCGAGCGGGGGCCGCGGGGCGCGTCGGCGCGGAGCCGGGAAGAGGCGCCGCGGAGCCAGGTGAGCAGCCGGGGCGGGCCCAGGTACGGCCGGCCCGGGGAAGGGGCCAGGCAGCCGGGCCCGGGGGGGGGGTCGTGCGGGGCGGGGATGCGGCCCTTCGCCTGGCGGGCGCGAGTCTTGCGCTAAACTTTGCGAAGGTCCCGGGCGGGCGGGGGAGGGGAGGGGAGGGGGGAGCATCTCTCCGCCCGGACCCCTGTGGGCCGCACCGGGCCGAGCAATCCATGAACCCGGTGGGGTGAGTGTGGGGCCCGATCCGGCCCCTCTGGTACCCGGCGCAGGAGCAGAAAGGGATGTGGCCTAACTCTGCAGCCAGGGGTCCTCTCCTTGTTTCCCTCCACGCGTGGAATGCATTTTGTTCCGTGCACCAAGGCACGTGTGGATGTGCACCACCCATAGAAGCAGCACCCTGGGCGCGCTGCTAACAGCACCCTGGGCGCGCTGCTAATCAGCTGGGCGGCATCGGACTCTCCTGGGCGGCGTAGGGGGAGCACTGCATGCAGCCGGCGTCTGAGAGCCCGTGGCCTGCCGTGGCCAGTTTGTTCTTGCCGCTGTCCCGGTGCAGCAAGCAGGCAGGGGGGCTGGTTGTGACTCAGGTTCTGGGTCCTCGGCCAGCCTGGTCCGTGCGTCGCGGGTGTCAAAGAGCCTCTGGCACATTGGGTGGTTCCTAGGGGGCTGCCGACTGCCCTCTCATGGGGGCAACTCCCAGTGCGGGGGAGCCGTGCATTAAGAGCGCCGGGCCAGCAGGGGTCGCTGGGCGATGTACAGCGCCTGGCGCGACAGGTTCCGAAGGCCTTTCCGCTGACCCCGCGGCGCTTTTCCATCGTGTGGCCGCTCGCCAGGGCCAGAGGGTCAAAGGTATTTAGGCGCCTAGAGATGCAGATAGGTGCTAACGGGTTTCATTACGTGGCACTTCCGTGGGGTACAGCCAGCCAACCCGTCTGCGCCGGCCAGCGCCTTTGGGAAACCGCCCCTAAATTGCTCCTCTTCCTGTGGGTGCCCGATTCGGCCTGGCTCCCTGAGGACAGGGGCAGCATTTCAGATGCTGTTCCTGGTCTCTGGCGGGGGGGGGGGGGGGGCAGCTGGCACGCTCAAGGGACAGGGCATGGCAGGGTGGCAGCAAGCCAGGCAGCGCCCAGGCGAGGGTATCGTTCTGCAGGGTTGCAGCCAGGCGAAGGGGAACTAGCCGGAGTCCCTCACAGCCTGGCAGGCCTCCGGCTCTGCTTCCAGCCCGCCTGCTTCCAGCTCACATGACGGTCCAGTGGATCCCGGCTCGTCCAGCTGGCAAGGGGTTTGCACCCCCCACTGGCAGCTTGCCTCCCCCCCCCCCCCTGCATCCTTCTTGGCGCCAGGCTGCAGCGGGTCTCCTCGGGGCGCTTAATGCTCTCTAGCGCGGGGGATGGGGGTGGGTCTAGCGGCAAGGGAGCGTTTTGATGCCGACCTGAGTTCCAGTTCTGGTGTCTCCGCTGAAGATGGGGGGGTCAGGGGAATTCAGGCCCTGTCCGTGCGGCGTGGGCTGCGCTGGGCAAACTTCTGATGTGCACCCATGCCCAGAGCAGAGGAGGCAGGCGTGGGGTGCCCTCCCAGGAAGGGGAGATGCAGAAGGCCCCATGCTCCCCCCAAAGGAGGGTCACAGGAACCAGCAGACGAGGAGAAAAGGCAGGGGCCGTTGCTCGGGGCTCCGGGGCCTCTGTTAGGGAAAGTCCTGGAGGAAGCCGGTAGGTTGGGGCCAATCCCGGCCTACAATGGGATCTTTGTGCCTCCGAGGAGTCGGCGGGCAGAGGTGTGTGCAGGCGGTGAGCGGTTCCCGGCCTTTTTCATCCGCAGACCCGCAAACCCATTCCCCGTCTTTTGGTGGACTAGTGACGTGTTAGTTGCATATTCCGTATGGTAATTCATTGGAAGAAGTCAGGCGTTATTGTACGGCACAGCTGTGCGCACACAATGCGTGCCCGAGGGGTCACTGTTTGCAGACGTCTACAACTCTACAAAATGCCGTTCGAAGAATCCGGCCTCATCTCGAGCCATTCGCACCCGTGTAAACGTAAAAAGTGGTTCCGGACGGACGGGCTCGCTCTGAAGCTCTGTACGCTTGCTTTGCAATGGGATCACGCTCATGTCCGGAGCCAGGCCTTTCGTGCTGCCTGCAGCCCAGAGGGGAATGAGCTAGACACCCCGACCTCCCCGCTGGCCCCCCTCCCTGCACTAGTCCCCACCCCAGAGAGAGGGAGATGCTCACAGCTCCGCCCCCCAGCCTGCATGCCCCACACGTGAACCGGGCAGAACGGCTCCAGCCTACCCGGAGCCCCTGGGGAAGGCAGGAGCAGCTGCAGCATGAGAAGCCAGGATGCTCCCACCTGCCTTCAGGACCGGGGGACGCACATGGGGCAGGCGGGAAGGCCTCCCATCTCCGCTGGGGGCATCTGTCAGAAGCCAGGGCAGGCCCGTCCGCAGCTCCCTCCGCAACAGTTGGGTCCATCCCGCCCTGGCTGTGCCGTGGCAGCTAGTGCTCTATGGGGCAGGCGAGGTGCTGCAAGCCGGCCTCCTGCTCCTCCCCCGGCAGCCCCTGCCCCCTGCTGAGCTGGGCAAAGGGGGGAAGGTGGCCAGTGGCCTTGCACCCCCATCAGGCCACACGAGAGACCGGCACAGGGACCATGGGGAGGTGCGTTTGCACCCCCCCCCCCGTGTATGGCCCTGTTGAGGCATGGACGTGGCCTGGCAGTGTGCCATGGCCCAGCACCGGTCCACAGATCGGCGGTTGGGAACCCCTACGGCTGCCCCACTGAGATCTTTGCCCCAGCTCAGGGCTGGAACTGGGTCTCCGACCTCAGGGCCCCCACTCAGCCCCCAACCTTCCTTCTGGTGCATGAGAGCAGCTGGCCAGAGAGAGCAGCCACCCTGGGCCCCCTCGGGGGGACGCGTCCGGCCCATCTGCAGCCACGTCACCCGGCCACGCCTCGGCCAGTCTGTGGCTCTGAAGGCCAGTGCAACACCACGCGATCACGCTCAATGTCCCACCCCCTGCAATGGGGCAGCTTCCCCACCTCAGGGCCCTTGGGCGAGGCTCCCGCTCCCATGACACAGCCGTGAAATTCCCTGGCGCCGGTCAGCTGCTTCCAGGGCAGGGCGAGGAGTCGGCTTGGGGGGCGAATGTCTCTGGAGAGCCGGGAAGGGACCCCAGTGTCCTCGCCTGGGTCCCTGCCCCGCGGTCCAGGAACTCAGGTGATCTGTTGCCGGAGGGCTGGGAGGGGTAGACTATCATAGACTATCATAGACTATCATAGAATCATAGGACTGGAAGGGACCTCGCGAGGTCATCGAGTCCAGCCCCCCGCCCTCAAGGCAGGACCAAGCTCCGTCTACACCATCCCTGACAGATGTCTATCTAACCTGTTCTTAAATATCTCCAGAGAGGGAGATTCCACCACCTCCCTTGGCAATTTATTCCAATATTTGACCACCTGACAGGAAGTTTTTCCTAATGTCCAATCTAAACCTCCCCTGCTGCACTTTAAGCCCATTACTCCTTGTCCTGTCCTCAGAAACCAAGAGGAACAAATTTTCTCCTTCCTCCTTATGACACCCTTTTAGATATTTGAAAACCGCTATCATGTCCCCCCTTAATCTTCTTTTTTCCAAACTAAACAAGCCCAGTTCATGAAGCCTGGCTTCATAGGTCATGTTCTCTAAACCTTTAATCATTCTTGTCGCTCTTCTCTGTACCCTTTCCAATTTCTCCACATCTTTCTTGAAATGTGGCGCCCAGAACTGGACACAGTACTCCAGCTGAGGCCTAACTAGTGCAGAGTAGAGCGGCAGAATGACTTCGAGTTTTGCTTACAACACACCTGTTGCTACAACCTAGAATCATATTTGCTTTTTTTGCAACAGCATCACACTGTTGACTCATATTCAACTTGTGGTCCACTCTGACCCCTAGATCCCTTTCCGCCATGCTCCTTCCTAGACAGAGCAGGGCGGGACGCCTACGCCAGCGCCCTGCAAACCCACGTGGGGCTGGGGCGAGAGACCCAGCTGAGTGGCGGCCTGTGGCCAGATGGGCTGAGCAGACGCCCCCCGGGCTCCTTTTGGGGCCCTGCGTGTCCGGAAGCCTGGCGAAGGTGGCAGACTTGCCTTCACCCCGGGGCGGCCTGGAGGGGGCGGCACCGAGAGCTGACCACCCTGAGGCCCTCCGTGACCGGCGCGTCCGCTGGGAAAGCAGGGCGGGGGCCCCTGAACGGCTCTATAAAGCCAGCGGGGCCAAGGAGAACCCCCCCCCCAGCAAACAGGAGCGGGGGCAGTTTCTCAGGGGTGAACTGGGAGTTTGCAAGGGGACAAATGTCGGGGGAGGGGACCGTGGACAATTTGCCCCATTTTCCAGCCCCCCCGCAGAGCCAGGTCAGGATTTCACAGGGTGGGTGCAAAGCGGGGGGGGGGGGGCAGAGCCCGGCTTTGGAAGGGGCTGGCGCTAGCAGGGTGGCGCGAGCGAAGGGCTCCGTGCCAGCCGCAGGGGCATCGGCGTTGTCGTGGGTGGCGGCTGCCAGCCCCTGGGGGTGACAGTCGCCCCCACGTGAGTCTGGCACAGCGTGATACAGGGGAGCTCTGGCCAGGGGACCCCAGCGCTCGGCTTCGCAGTGCCGCTGCCCCGGCTGCTGAACCTCTGCCAGCCTCCGCCCTTGGGTCCCCCGCTCCGCTGTCCCCTCCCCTGGTCCGTAGGGGCCAGGGACGTGCATGCAGGCGGGCGCTGGAATTCTCCTCCTCCGGGTCGGCGATGCCCCAGGCTTGGGGGCAGCTGAGACCCCCTCCCCGCCCCTGCCTGGCGTCTCCACCACCCCAAGCAAGGGAAGGGAAAGTCCGGGGCAGGGCAAATCCGCCCGGCCATGCCGCGCCCCCCAGGCCTTCCCAGCAGGTGTTCCTGGCTCAGGAGGGGATTAACTTCGGTGGCTGGCTCTAATCCCTACCTGCAGAGAAGCCTTTGCCTGTGACCTCTCCGCGGGTTGCTATAGAAATCGTGGGGCTGGCTTGCAGTGGGAGGGACGGGCGTGTCGGGGTGCTGGGAAGCGGGAGACGTGGGGCGGCCCGGAGCCAGGGCCCCAGCGTGGCTCCAGGGGGCACTACAGTGTGGGGCAAGTGGGGGGATCTTCCCGCCAGAACCCAAGGTCCTGACCCCTTGTGGTCCTTGGGGGTCTCATGACACTCGTCTCCAGGGGCGGGCGTGAACCTCGGGCTCCGGGCTAGATTCCTAGGCAGCTAATCCCATCTGGGTCCTTCCCAGCCGAAGCTGCGGCCTCGTGGGCCCGCGCGATGTTAACGTTAACAACGGCTGTGCCTCACCCCAGAGGTGGCTGCAAGTCGGGGGCAGGCCGAGCGGTTAAGCCTGTGGGAGAGGCTCGGGCTAACGTCCCCGCCGTTGTCAGTGGCCAGAGGGGCCGTTCTGGTTTTGTTAAAAGGGGGCGGGGGCAGCGGGAGGGAAGGCAGATGCTCTGCCCAGGGCGGTCTGGGGGCGGCGCTCCACCAGGGAGCAGGGAAGCCTCAAAACACAGGGCAGACAGATGGACGTCAGCCAGCCAGAGTCCTCACCGGCCTTGCGCAGGAGACCACGGGGCGTAGGCTGGGGGAGGCTGGGGCCGTCCCGGATCGCCTCGCCCCTCTGTCGGCCGTGCCTTTCGGAGGCCGCTTTCCACGGGCCCGAAGTTTTCAAACGTTTCCCCCTTCAAGCTGCGCTGTCCTGAGCGTGGCCACCGCATGGGGGAGTGTCCTGCCCCTCCCGTTGTGAGACCCCCCCCAGCACACTTTGACTTCAAATCCCAGGGAGGCAGGGTTGGTGATTTGGCGCGGCCGCCAGGGATCCCTGGGCCCCGCTCTCCGGGCCTGGGACCCAAAGGGGCAGGTCGGGAGCGCGGACACGTCCGATCTGAGTGCGAGAGCGTCCCGCGGGGTTCTGGGCTCTTGCTGAGAGACAGAGCCCCGCCTTAGAGGTTCACGCCCTGCCGGCCCCGAAAGGGGAGTCCACGGGAGCTGGGTGCATGCTGGCAGAGCTGTCCCGCCACCTCGGGCGCTGCCCCGGGGACCCCAGCCGGCGTGGCTCCCCCGTTCTAGCGCCGCAGCCACGCGGGCCAGCGTCGGCTCAGTGCGTGTCGGGCAGCGCTGCCAAGAGATGCCAGCTTTTGCCACGTGACGGCAGGGGGACCGTGTGTCCACAGAGCCCGCCAGCCACGGCCTGCAGCCACGGCAGTCCCCTTTCGGTTCCTTGCTCGTCTCTTCGAAGCAAGCACTTGTAATGGGGCGCCGGAGCGCTGCACACGACACGGACCGGCGCGGCGGGCAGGCCTACCTGCAATTAACCCCGGAGCGCTCTTAGGACGCCGGGTGCCCCGAGCCTCTGGCCAGAAGGCACCGTGAGAGCCGCCGGTCCCACCCCCTGTATCCTCCAGTGTCACCCCGTTCCTCTGGGTCATGCCCAAAGGTGTGCTTGGTTCCCAGGCGGGCCCCTCCGTGGGGCGTCGGGTCCGGGCGGGTACCCGGCTGGGCAGATAGCTGGGCCTTGGTTCCCGTCGGAACGGGGCTGGTGTCGCTCCCAGCCGCTGGCTCTCCCTGTGCCTCCCCCGCTGGCTCTCAGGGCTGGCGCTGGATAAGGGCGCCCTGGGCTCACGGCACCTTCCTGAGACGCCCAGCAGACCGAGCCGGGCCCTGCCGGCCGGCGCTGTCACCAGCTCTCTGACGGCCGCAGGGACGCTTCCCTGCACCCTCTCCAGGTGTTCAGCGTCTTTCTTAAAGTGCGGGTGCCAGGACTGGCCGCAGCAGCCGAGGGCCGGCATCACGGGTACCGCCCCCCGAAGGGGGTTCAAGTTGGACTTGGGGTCAGGCCTCAGCCCCAACCATCTGCTTCCCCCAGCAGCGGCCGCTGGAGGCGAGAAAGCCCCCCCCCCACCCGCAGCAGCTCCTGTTTTCGGGGCCCCCCAGCGTCTCACCCGCTCCTGCCCGACGGCTGTGGCATCCGCTGCCCGGGGGGCTCCCGGCTGCACGAGACCCAGCAGAACTGCCTGGCAACGCCCGGATCGCTGCCTCCGCTGCACCGGGCGAGATTTGCCGGGTCCCGCAGAGTCGTCCGCCGGAGAGCGTCCGTCCCCTGGGAACGCTGCACCCGCCACTGCCCCAAGGGCGCTGTTCACCCCAGGGCTCCTCCCCGCTGCGGGGAAGGGGGAGCTGAGGCAGGAGAGACCCTGCCAGGGGGCCTGGGGACGGGCTACGCGTGGAGCTAGGTGGGGATCTTTGGGTGGGGACGCTGCCAGCTGACAGCCCAGTACCGAGTCCCCCCGGCAGCACAGCGCCCCCTAGTGCCGTTCTGCGGCATTGGGGCCAGCCCCTCCCTGGGGCTGCCTGCTGCCCTGGCTAATGGGGAGCATCCTGTGATTTCCCGGGGGGGGGCGTTAATTCCATTAGCAAATCACTGATGGACCCTGGCGTGAGGCGCCGCTCCCCGTTCGTCACCCGCATCTGTCAGCAGACCCCCCCCCGTGGAGCGTCCCCCAAAGCCCCTCCCTGCCTCCTCCCCCAGGCCCAGCTGTGCCCCACGGAGAGGGGGGAGGGCGGATCCCTTGCCAGGGACGGGGCAGTCGGGGCGGGGAAGGAGGAGGAGGCTGGTCTAGTGGCAGTTCCAGGCCTGTCCTGTGACCCAGGGCTGGCCACGGGGTCTCCCTGTGCAGCACTTTGTCATCTGTAAAATGGAGGACGAGTCCCCCCCCCCCACCGGTCAGCTGGGCAGGGCCTGTCCCTGGCTGGGTCTGTGCAGCGCCCGGCCCAACGGGGCCCAGATCTCTGCTGCCAGCCCCGCTAACACCCGTCGTGCTTTGGCTGGTGCGTGTGGCTGCGGAGGGCGAGCGTGTCCCGCTCAGAGGGCAGCCGGAATGGGGGGGCTGGTTTTATCCTCACCCCAGCACCGTTCCCCCCCATCCCCGGTGCCAGGTTGTGACGGCGCATTGGGGGTTCCCCGTCTCCTGCACCCCGAAATGGCACAAACAGACTGTACCAGCCAGTGGAATTGAGGGTGGTTTATTGCTCCTCCAGCACAGCGCAGCACAGATGTAATCTGGTCACAGGAACTGGGCTAGGATGCCTCAGGCCCCCTTGAGATGGGGGAGACTGGGCCCCTAAACTCCAGCTCCTCTCCCTAGGCTCTCCTCCATGCCCTCCGACAGCCAGCAACCAACTCCCTCTCTTCCAGCCCTGCCCCCCAGCCAGGGCAGCATCCACCTTCCTTTGTTCCTCTCCATGGGGGTGTCTGGCCACTGGTTCAACAAGTTTGGCCTTACCTCTGCCTAGCGAGGTTTTCCCTGCTGGGTCTTGCTCCAGACAGCAGGGGTCACCACAGCCCAGCAAGTACCCCCACTACGTCACACAGGTCTAACCGCGTCCCCTCCCTGGCCCGCCCCAGCCGCCGAGCTCTGCGTGTGGCACTGCCCCCTCCCACTGCCTTGTGCCCCCACCGGGTGCTGGGCTGGGGGCGACGGGCTCGGGGGAGGACCAGGGCCGGGAGCTCTGTGCCCTGCGCCATCTCTGGGCACACCCGGCCGGGGGCCACGTTCTGAGCGTGACCTGGCAGGTAGAGGGGGAAGCAGGGTGAGGATCCTTGCCAGAGTCGGGGGCTGGGAGGGACGACGACTCCTCCCCCGCTGGGGGGGCTGTAGCACGGAGCAGAGGGGCCCCAGGAGCTGCCCCACTGCTCTAGCTGGGTTCTTAGCCTGCCCCGGCCCCGAGGGCCTTGCGGCCGAGCATCGACACCCCCTCCGCGATGGTGACTCCCTTCGCTCCCCGTGGGACCGCCAAGCGGCGGCTGGGTGGCGTGCGTCGCACGAGGCGTGAGAATTCCCGTGGAGGTCTCTGACGTGCCTTCCACATCCCGGTGCCGGTCGCTGGCCTGTGGCCCCCTCGTAGCTGGGTACCGAGTGTTACAGCAACGCCGCCAGGCAGGGTCTCTCGCCCCCTCATCCTGGAGCCAGCGCCTGGGAGTGAAGGGAGCAATTGCCCTGTGGGAGCCAGTCCGAGTCCGGGAATAGCCCCCCGCAGGGCGTCCCCGCGGCTTCGTCTGTTCCCCCTGGATGTCAGCGGGTCCAGGGCGGCTGTTGGAGGGGGAGCGTTCTCCGGTCTGTCCCCGGCAGACGCTGCGTCTCACGCGGGCTGTGTCCTGCCTTGCAACGATCGGGAGGCCAGTCTCCCTGCTCCGGCGCTTCCCTAGAAGGAGGAGAGTTCCCAGGGTTGGGTTCAGCGCACGGAAAGGCTCATGTTTCCCGCCACAGCGTTGAGTTCCAAGCGTGAGCTGCGATCCCGGCCGGGGGCAGTGAGTCAAAAGCCTCGCTACACACCCTCCAAAGCCGAGAGGGAGCTACGGTCTCGATGGGATTTCTATGAGGCCGGTGCACGGCCGGTCCCAAGTCTGTATTTGAAGAATAATTTTCACCGCTCAGTTGGCAAACTGGGAGGGAGCATCTAGCGGGGTCCCACAGGAGCCAGACCTGGGTCCATGCTAGGCAATATTTCCATGAACCTGAATAACCGAGCAGAGAGCTGCCCTGCGTTCGGGATATTCGATACGAAAGGAGCCAAGGAGAAACTATAGCGCTAACTTTATTGTACGCAGACTAGTAAAGGAAAGCAGTGCCGAGTTACAGAAATCCGGTCCAATCCACGGGGTAGGTAGCACAAGCAATACAACACCTACACCTGGAAACTCATGGGCAGAAGGTTTAAAACAAATAAAAGGAAGTTCTTCACACAGCGCAGAGTCAACCTGTGGAACTCCTCGCCTGAGGAGGCTGTGAAGGCTAGGACTAGGGTTTAAAAGAGAACTAGATACATTCATGGAGGTTCAGTCCATCAATGACTATTAGCCAGGTTGGGTAAGGAAAGGTGTCCCTAACCTCTGTTTGTCAGAGGGTGGAGATGGATGGCAGGAGAGAGATCGCTCGATCATTACCTGTTCGGTTCCCTCCCTCTGGGGCACCTGGTATTGGCCGCTGTTGGCAGACAGGGGACTGGGCTGGATGGGCCTTTGGGCTGACCCAGTACGGCCGTTCTTCTGGATAATACACAAGATATTTAACGTTAAGGATATAAACATACATGTGCTTATTCCTACAACTCTCACAGTTCCACCGGTAGCAACTTACCGTTGTTGTACAGAAGGTCGTGGCCTCTCTCTTTCCTCGCTCCCAGAGGCATCCAAAGTGTATTCGCCGGTGTAGAGTTGCCAGATAGTTTCACCAAAAATACCGAACACCGCAGGAAAAAAATTGGTTGAGCAAAAAACAGGGACCAAAGTTGTTGAGGGGGAAAACCCCCCCAACCCAAAAAAGAGTCACAGTCCCTTTGAATCTCCACGCACTCCCCCTGCAGAATGTTTCAAGCAGCCTTCCATCTGAGAAAAACTGAAAATACTGGACATTTTATCTGGTATTTTCTGGGGGTTTTTAACCGGACCAACGTGGCCGGTATTGGACACCTGGCAATCCTAGCCGGTAGGAACAGGCACCGACTTCTACTGGGGACCCCTTACCCAGTCCTTTCTACTGATTTATGTTTTCTACTCCTATGTTCAGGGCTTGACAAACCGCGGCGAGACCTACTCGCCAGACCGGCACAGTGCCGGTGAACGGGGAGACCGGCTGAAATCTACTCGCCATGGGTTGAGCGCTGCCTATATTTACAAGAACATAAGAATGGCCGTACTGGGTCAAACCAAAGGTCCTTCTAGCCCAGTATCCTGTCTGCCGACAGTGGCCAGGACCAGATGCCCCAGAGGGGGTGGACTGAAGACAATGATCAAGCAATTTGTCTCCTGCCATCCCTCTCCAGCCTCTGACAGACAGAGGCCAAGGACACCATTTTATCCCCTGGCTAATAGCCTTTTGTGGACCTAACCTCCATGAAATTATCTAGCTTCTCTTTAAACTCTGTTACAGTCCTAGCCTTCACAGCCTCCTCTGGCAAGGAGTTCCACAGGTTGACTACACGCTGTGTGAAGAAGAACTTTCTTTTATTGGTTTTAAACCTGCTCCCTATTAATTTCATTTGGTGTCCTCTAGTTCTTCTATTATACTCGACTTGGTCGGTCTAATCATCTCTACCAATTGATTACGTCTCGTGTAAGGCGCCTGTTATGCCCGTTTTGGGAGCACACCGTGCTACTCAGGATGTTGCAAAATCTGCATGGGTGGTTAACAGCTTTATGGCTGTATCTTGTGTTTTTGCCGATCAGAAACAGAAGTGCCCGGACAAGGTTGCTTGTTGTGGGTTTTTGACGTGGGCTCGCTGGACCAGGGTTAATCTGTGATTGTGCAAAACGTTCCTGCCTCCCAAAGCTTCCCCCCTCAGCCTTGCCTGTGGGTTTACATGCACCAGGCTTGAGACAGGCCTGGGTGTTGCTCGTGAGAGCTCTGCCCTGTGGTCCAGGCAGACACGGCCGACCCGGCGCCCTGACGAGCGTGCTTGGCGGGGAGGGCTTGCAAGTACTTTGGAGGCCGGGATCCGGATTCAGGAGGAGTTTCCCAAGTTGCAGACTTGGCCCGATATCCGGACGGTGACCTGCCGTTCCGGTCACGCGCGAGGTTCCGTACGTAGGAAACAAGCGGGGGAGAACTGGCCGGGCGGCTGGGATGGAGCGGGCGGTTCTGCTGGATCCCACGCTGGCCGAGCGACCGAGGGGGAGCTGTTGTGAGAGCGGCGAATGTGGCTGGCGCATGTTAACCGGCGCGGGGTGCGGAGGATTCGGCAGGTGCTGTGCTGCGAGGCTCTGGGGAGCAGTGAGCCGGAGGTCCAGTTCGGGGCGTTGCAAGGATGGCGATCCACGGGCGAGGGTCCCAGCGAGAGCAACAGAAAGGCAAACCTGCTCCGGGGGGAAAGGCTAGAAACTGGGGCCCGCTGAGTCCAAGGCGGGCTGGGGGGGAGCCGCTGGGTCTGGCACGTGTCCCAGGCTGGCGTCGAGAGACGGCATTGGGGTTTGGATTTTCCAAAGAACTTGCTGACTGTGTGGGTGGGGAGCTCCGGGACAGGTGGGTGGGCGATTCTCCGGCCCGGAACGGGGGTGGGTCTCCCTGGCCCTGCGGTTGGTGGCTGCAGTGCCGCATTGGGAAGGGTGCGGTGCTTGAAATGCCCAGTGGGCCGGGGGTGGCAACATGGACATTTCGAGTTCTGGGCTCCCTACCAGCAGCGGAGCTGGGGCGCCTCTCTCCCAGCTGAGCGAGCAGACCCACAGACCATTGCCTGGGGGAAACCGAGGCAGGCATTAGGGAAGAGCCTTGCCTGCATTCCCACTGCCAGGGCTGGGACTAGGACCCAGGGGTCCTGCTGTTTAGCTGCACCCCTTAATCCCTTACCCCCCGGGGGCCTGTAGGAAATGTAGCACAGGCCCCCCTGCCAGCGCCCCACACCCCGCTCTGCGCCCTGCTGAAGCAGGAAGATAGGAAGGACGGTTCAGTGGTTAGAGCACTTGCCAGTCCCCAGGTGTCCAGTCCTGACTCCCTCTGTGACCTGGAGCAAGTCAGCTGGGTGCTCCGTGCCTCAGTTTCCCCTCTGTCCTGGGGTGAGGGAGGAAAGATCCGCTGGCGATGTGCCTGCAGCGGCACAGGAGAAATCCCATGGTGGGGGGCAGCGGCCGAGCCCCCTGGAGGGGGCTCCCTGCAACCAGGCCCTGGCTTGCCCTCCCCTTTGCTTGCTGGCCCCTGCCCTGGCTGCCCCGGGCTCAGCCCCATGCGCCTGCGGGGCAGCCTCGCTCGGCTCCAGGGCTGAGCCCCGCGCCAAGGACATGAGCCGAGGCGCTGGAGCCGCCAGCAGCTGCAAGACAAAGCCCGTGCGAGGATCTCATTAGCTAATGGGAGGTGGGAGTCGCCGGGCGGCTCTGGAGGCAGAGCAGCGCTGGGCTGGCTCGGGAGCAGGGCCTGGGGCGGCTCCGGAGGCTGCGTCCCGCTCTCCGCAGCCGGGGCACTTTGTCTAATTGCCCCGCACCCTGGGGAGCGCCGGTGTGGGAGGCTTTCCAGCCTGGCTGCCCGCCCCAGGGCCCCGCCGGCTGCCGCTGCCTGTCGCACAGCCGGGATCCGGCCGCCTTGCCCACCGGGACGCAGGGGGGCGGCTCCGGCACCCGGCTGGGTCGCAGTGAGGCTCAGGAGGGGCTGGGTGCTGCTTGGAGCCCCCCGGTTCTGCGGAGCAGGTGCTGCGGTGAGTCAGTGGGGATCAGCCCAGCCCCGCGCCCGGAGCCTCCGGTTTCTGCAGGGCTGGGACACAGCCCCTACCGGCCGTTGGCGCTGGGAGCCGCCTTGCCGTGGGGGCTGCCGATCGAGGGGGCCGGGGGCCAGGCCGAAGCGAGCGATGAGCCGTCGCGGCTGGTGCTTCGGCTCGCTGCTCCGCGGGAGCAAGTACCTGTTCTGCGCCCTGCCCCGGCGCCTCTGCCGGTCCCGGAAGGTAAGAGGGGTGGGGTGGAGGGAGCTGCCGGGGGGGTGGGCAGGCGGTGGAAGGGCAAGGGGCTGCCTGCGGAGGGGGCGTGTCGGTGGAAGAGCCCCCGTGAGGCCAAGCTGGCGTGGGTGGCCGGGCCAGGCCAGCCCGGATCTGGGGTCTGTGCCCCAACCGCCTCGTCCCGAGACCCTCCCTGCTTCCGAAGCTTCGGGGCAATGCCCCAGGGGGACCTGCCCATTGCAGCTGGGGGGGCGGCAGTGCTGGGGGACGCTGGGCTGGGAGCGGCGAGCCCCCCCGAGGTGGGAGCCAGGGGCCACCTCCTGACCCGGACCCGCCGCCCTGCCGGCTGGGGGCCCCAGAAGAGTGAGATCTGCAGCTAGCACCCCCGTGTGCCTCCCGCTGGCCTGGCAGCCCCCTCGGGGGGTCCTTGGCCTGGCCAACAAGGGGGGCCACCTGGTGGGCACTGGGCGGAGCCCCCCCACACGCATTGGAGCCGCCAGGGTGGGTGGCAGCTGGGCAGACAGGCGAGATGAACGGTCCCGGCGAAACGTTTATCGCCTACCTCGCAATCCATCCTCCAGCGGCCCTGTCGCTCGGGAACGATTGAGGCTGCGTTCCAGCTGGGGAAACTGAGGCAGCGAATTTGTGCCAGTGTCCAAACCGGCGTCAGATTTTGGGTGCGGGCCGGTGGGGGGGGCCTGTCCTGCCCCAGAGCAAAGTGCCGTCCGGTGGTGGCGGCTTTCTCCGGTGGCCCGGCGACGGGCCAGCCGCCCTCCTGAGCCCGTTTGGCCGGAGGGTACCCGGGCAGAGATGCCTGAACGCAACTGGCTGGTAACCAGGCCTGGCTGCGTCTCCCTCCCGCCGGCCAGGATAGGCGTGGGGCCCGGCGGCCTCAGCGCTCCCCCGTTCAGGGCCGCGGGCGGGAGGCCGGGGAGGGCTCCCAGCGCCTGCGAGGTGGGGTGACCGTAAACCAAGACCCCCCCACGACGCCCACAGAAGGAACGTTCAGCTGACTGCTGGCTTGTGTGTGCATGTGGGGCCGAGTGTGAGCGCCGCACACCCAGCCACTCGGCTCCCCCCCCGGGTGCCTCATTGGGGCCGGCCACGGGTTTGTTACGGGCTTGCGATGACCAAATGGGTCCAGGAGGGGTGGGGTGGGGGGTCTGGGTGGGAGGGTGCTGGGGGAGGCTGGGGGTCTCGGCGGGAGTAGAGTGCGGGAGGGAAAATGGGGGGTCTGGGCGGGAGGGTGCAGGAGCAGGGTGGGTGTGGGGGGGTCTGGCGGGAGGGTGCAGGAGCAGGGTGGGGGTGGGGGGGTCTGGCAGGAGGGTGCAGGAGCAGGGTGGGGTGGGGGGTCTGGGCGGGAGGGTGCAGGAGCAGGGTGGGGTGGGGGGGTCTGGCGGGAGGGTGCAGGAGCAGGGTGGGGTGAGGGGGTCTGGGCAGGAGGGTGCAGGAGCAGGGTGGGGTGGGGGGTCTGGGCGGGAGGGTGCAGGAGCAGGGTGGGGTGGGGGGTCTGGGCGGGAGGGTGCAGAAGGGGGCTGGGGTCTTGGCAGGAGTAGAGTGCGGGAGGGAGAAGGGGGGGTCTGGGTGGGGGGTCTGGCGGGAGGGTGCAAGAGCAGGGTGGGGTGGGGGGTGTGGCGGGAGGGTGCAGGAGCAGGGTGGGGGTGGGGGGTCTGGGCGGGAGGGTGCAGCCATTCCCAGGCACCTCCCCCCACTGCTCCCATTGGTCAGTATCCGGCCAATGGGAGCAGCGGGGGAAGGCCCCAGGTGAGTGGTCCCTACACTGCTGCTCCCCCAGCTGTGGGGGTCAGGGGCGCATGGAGCCTCCTCCTCCCCCCGCCAGCCGGATCCAGTCTGGGAGCCCCCCCGCCCCGGCTGGCTCCAAGCTTGCGGGAAGGGGCGGGGCTGGACGCCGGCGCGGGCTCCTGGGGGCCGAGCCCACAGCCCATCGGCGAGACGGTCGGACCCCCCACGGCTGCGGGGGCGCCTCCCGTGGGGCAGGGCAGGGCCGGTCCCACACCTGCCTCTCTCCAGGCAGGGCCAGGGGCTGCCTTGGGGTAGAAGACCCGGGGCTTATGCCCGGCGCGTGCACAGACAACAGCTCCTCTTCCCGGCCCCCCTCGCGCGGCCTCCCTGGGCGTCTAACGAGGTGATTAGCTTTGCGCTCTCGGCAGCCTGGCACGGTTCCCAGTCAGGTGGGCAGGGGGCAGCTGACTGCAGCGGCCGGGTCACTGCTCTGCGCACGCTCGCTCCCTGAGGCCATCTCCGTGTGGCTGTGTGGCCCAGCGGTTAGAGCAGCAGAGACCTAGTGCGGGGCCTGGGTTTGCCTCCTTTCTCCGGGGCTCCTGCTGCGTGAACTGGGGTGTGTCCCTTGCTTTGGCTGGGCTGCTGAGCTGGGGCGCCTGTCTTGGGTGCCTCGGGGGACCCAGAGCTGGGATTTGGGGCAGCGGGACCCCAGTTCAAACTCCGCTCAGTGACATACAGTGGAGAATTGGCTCCCAAGGATCTTGCCATTGTGGAGCATTTCGCAGTCGATTGTGTCGCCTGCAGCTGTGTGGGTGCGTTTCGCTGTCCTTTGCAGCCGGGCTGTGCGTGCGGGTGCGTTTCGCTGTCCTTTGTAGCCGGGGTGTGCGTGTGGGTGCGTTTCGCTGTCCTTTGCAGCCGGGCTGTGCGTGCGGGTGCGTTTCGCTGTCCTTTGCAGCCGGGGTGGGCGTGCGGGTGCGTTTCGCTGTCCTTTGCAGCCGGGGTGTGCGTGTGGGTGCGTTTCGCTGTCCTTTGCAGCCGGGGTGTGCGTGCGGGTGCGTTTCGCTGTCCTTTGCAGCCGGGGTGTGCGTGTGGGTGCGTTTCGCTGTCCTTTGCAGCCAGGCTGTGCGTGTGGGTGCGTTTCGCTGTCCTTTGCAGCCGGGGTGGGCGAGCGGGTGCGTTTCGCTGTCCTTTGCAGCCGGGGTGGGCGTGTGGGTGCGTTTCTCTGTCCTTTGCAGCCGGGGTGGGCGTGTGGGTGCGTTTCGCTGTCCTTTGCAGCCGGGGTGGGCGTGTGGGTGCGTTTCGCTGTCCTTTGCAGCCGGGGTGTGCGTGCGGGTGCGTTTCGCTGTCCTTTGCAGCCGGGGTGTGCGTGCGGGTGCGTTTCGCTGTCCTTTGCAGCCGGGGTGGGCGTGTGGGTGCGTTTCGCTGTCCTTTGCAGCCGGGGTGGGCGTGCGGGTGCGTTTCGCTGTCCTTTGCAGCCGGGGTGTGCGTGCGGGTGCGTTTCGCTGTCCTTTGCAGCCGGGGTGTGCGTGTGGGTGCGTTTCGCTGTCCTTTGCAGCCGGGGTGTGCGTGTGGGTGCGTTTCTCTGTCCTTTGCAGCCGGGGTGGGCGTGCGGGTGCGTTTCGCTGTCCTTTGCAGCCGGGGTGTGCGTGCGGGTGCGTTTCGCTGTCCTTTGCAGCCGGGGTGGGCGTGTGGGTGCGTTTCGCTGTCCTTTGCAGCCGGGGTGTGCGTGCGGGTGCGTTTCGCTGTCCTTTGCAGCCGGGGTGTGCGTGCGGGTGCGTTTCTCTGTCCTTTGCAGCCGGGGTGTGCGTGTGGGTGCGTTTCGCTGTCCTTTGCAGCCGGGGTGTGCGTGCGGGTGCGTTTCGCTGTCCTTTGCAGCCGGGGTGTGCGTGTGGGTGCGTTTCCCTGTCCTTTGCAGC
The DNA here is from genome assembly GCF_049634645.1 of Pelodiscus sinensis. Classification (NCBI taxonomy): domain Eukaryota; kingdom Metazoa; phylum Chordata; order Testudines; family Trionychidae; genus Pelodiscus; species Pelodiscus sinensis. Next base: position 1,403,056 of record NC_134717.1, read on the forward strand.
CGGGGTGTGCGTGCGGGTGCGTTTCGCTGTCCTTTGCAGCCGGGGTGGGCGAGCGGGTGCGTTTCGCTGTCCTTTGCAGCCGGGGTGGGCGTGTGGGTGCGTTTCTCTGTCCTTTGCAGCCGGGGTGGGCGTGTGGGTGCGTTTCGCTGTCCTTTGCAGCCGGGGTGGGCGTGTGGGTGCGTTTCGCTGTCCTTTGCAGCCGGGGTGTGCGTGTGGGTGCGTTTCGCTGTCCTTTGCAGCCGGGGTGTGCGTGCGGGTGCGTTTCGCTGTCCTTTGCAGCCGGGGTGTGCGTGCGGGTGCGTTTCGCTGTCCTTTGCAGCCGGGGTGGGCGTGTGGGTGCGTTTCGCTGTCCTTTGCAGCCGGGGTGGGCGTGCGGGTGCGTTTCGCTGTCCTTTGCAGCCGGGGTGTGCGTGCGGGTGCGTTTCGCTGTCCTTTGCAGCCGGGGTGGGCGTGTGGGTGCGTTTCGCTGTCCTTTGCAGCCGGGGTGTGCGTGCGGGTGCGTTTCGCTGTCCTTTGCAGCCGGGGTGTGCGTGTGGGTGCGTTTCGCTGTCCTTTGCAGCCGGGGTGTGCGTGCGGGTGCGTTTCGCTGTCCTTTGCAGCCGGGGTGTGCGTGTGGGTGCGTTTCGCTGTCCTTTGCAGCCGGGGTGTGCGTGCGGGTGCGTTTCGCTGTCCTTTGCAGCCGGGGTGTGCGTGTGGGTGCGTTTCGCTGTCCTTTGCAGCCGGGCTGTGCGTGTGGGTGCGTTTCGCTGTCCTTTGCAGCCGGGGTGGGCGTGCGGGTGCGTTTCGCTGTCCTTTGCAGCCGGGGTGTGCGTGTGGGTGCGTTTCGCTGTCCTTTGCAGCCGGGGTGTGCGTGTGGGTGCGTTTCGCTGTCCTTTGCAGCCGGGGTGTGCGTGCGGGTGCGTTCCGCTGTCCTTTGCAGCCGGGGTGTGCGTGCGGGTGCGTTTCGCTGTCCTTTGCAGCCGGGGTGTGCGTGTGGGTGCGTTCCGCTGTCCTTTGCAGCCGGGGTGTGCGTGTGGGTGCGTTTCGCTGTCCTTTGCAGCCGGGGTGTGCGTGCGGGTGCGTTTCGCTGTCCTTTGCAGCCGGGGTGTGCGTGCGGGTGCGTTTCGCTGTCCTTTGCAGCCGGGGTGGGCGTGCGGGTGCGTTTCGCTGTCCTTTGCAGCCGGGGTGGGCGTGTGGGTGCGTTTCGCTGTCCTTTGCAGCCGGGGTGTGCGTGTGGGTGCGTTTCGCTGTCCTTTGCAGCCGGGGTGTGCGTGCGGGTGCGTTTCGCTGTCCTTTGCAGCCGGGGTGTGCGTGTGGGTGCGTTTCGCTGTCCTTTGCAGCCGGGGTGTGCGTGTGGGTGCGTTTCGCTGTCCTTTGCAGCCGGGGTGTGCGTGTGGGTGCGTTTCGCTGTCCTTTGCAGCCGGGCTGTGCGTGTGGGTGCGTTTCGCTGTCCTTTGCAGCCGGGCTGTGCGTGTGGGTGCGTTTCGCTGTCCTTTGTCGCCGGGGTGTGCGTGTGGGTGCCTTTCGCTGTCCTTTGCAGCCGGGGTGTGCGTGTGGGTGCCTTTCGCTGTCCTTTGCAGCCGGGGTGGGCGTGCGGGTGCGTTTCGCTGTCCTTTGCAGCCGGGGTGTGCGTGTGGGTGCGTTTCGCTGTCCTTTGCAGCCGGGCTGTGCGTGCGGGTGCGTTTCGCTGTCCTTTGCAGCCGGGGTGTGCGTGTGGGTGCGTTTCGCTGTCCTTTGCAGCCGGGGTGTGCGTGCGGGTGCGTTTCGCTGTCCTTTGCAGCCGGGGTGGGCGTGCGGGTGCGTTTCGCTGTCCTTTGCAGCCGGGCATGTGTGTTTGCACAGGGCAATAGAAGTGCAATTCCCTTTCCTGGTTCCCACTCACTGATGCCTCTGAGATTCAGCTGAAAAAAATCAGACCCTGGAGCAAGCTCTTCAGGTGTCCCCAGGGACCCCCGGCGTTCCCAGCCCTGTGAAACGCTCGTGCCATTTAGGCACAAGGCAGCGGAGGCTGTGTGGGGCGAGTGCCCGGCGGCTCGGGGGAGCAGTGGGGTGCAGAAGTAGCCCCGTCAGCGGGGGAAGGAGGAGAAATGAAGATGCGATCTGTTTGCACTGGGGCCGGGAGAAGGAGAGGTCACGAGGCCCAGGGGCTGTAGGGAGGGTGTTCCAGAGACTTGCCTGACCGTGCAGCACCCTGCCCCTGCCTCGGTTTCCCCAGTTTATGCTTCTCAAGCTGCACCCAGCTACTTGCCAGGAAGCACTGCCAGGCCCACACTGGTCCTCTGCCTGGTCTAATCCTTAGCCTCCCCATCTTCCTGTCCTTCTCCCAGCTGAGATTGTCCCCCAATCCCAGGGCAGGGCTGGATGGCCCGGCACAGGACAGGGCCAGCCCATCCCATGCCAAATGATACAGGAATACATCCCTGGAACATGAAAGACATTGAGAAAGTGTGTGTGTCCTAAGCCCCATACTGCTAACCCTAAATGGGGATTCTCCTGTCGCTCAAGGGCCCGAGGCCTTCTGGGCTTTTGGAACAGGAGCTCCAGAGCAGAATTTGGCCCTTGTCTGTTGCGGTGCCTCGGGGGCCAGAGACGTGATCCTGAGCGGTGCTTTCGCTGGGCTGGAACGGCAGCTTGTTTACAGTCTGGTCCCTCCCCTGCCGCTAGTCCTGTGGCTAGCTGGCAGGGACCTCGCCCTCGCCCTACCGACGCCCCCGGCTCTTTAATTAAAGCAGGGCCCTCTTGGGCTGCCGCATTATTGTCTGCGCAGTCAGTGCGTCCGGAGCGGTTTGCGCTGGGAATCAATCTTGCGGCTGTTGGCAGCTTAATGGCTGGCCGAGATGCTATCGGCCGCTCCCCGCGCTTTTCCTGCCTTCCGTAAGAGGAGGGCCTGCCTCAGGCCGGGGGGCCAGGCGCGGGGCTGCCGTCTGATCTCCTAGCGCCTCCCCCGGTCCCGCCCCCTTTCCAAAGTAAGAGGCCAATGAAGGAGCCCAGCCCAGAAATGGCATCTGACGGGCGCTGTGCCCCAGGGGAGGCGATCCCGCTTCTGCCAGGGGCTCGGATGGCCGGCGGGGTCATGAGCCGTTTCTGCTTTGCCCGACTTTCCGGGGACAGCGTGGCCCACGTTTGTGTGTTGGGCTCCCTTCCCTCCCCCGCTAATGGATTCATCGTCATGACCCCCTCGGTTCTCTGCCTGGACCAGATGGGGGAAACTGAGGCACGGCGCTTGGACTGGCCCAGGGTGCCCTGGCGGGGAGGCTGGGGCAAAGCTGGGAATTGCACCCAGGTCTCCTGAGTCCCAGCCCAGTGCCTTGCTCGGTTCCCTGCTCTGACACGGCCTCCCTGGCTGACCCGTGCCTCAGTTTCCCCATCTGTCCAATGCGATCCTGCTGCGAGCTGGGGAGGCTCTGAGGGGAAACGTGTTAGCTTTTGAGGTGGGGGAAGCACTGCGGGAAGTTGGGGGGACCGTTGGCACGTTCTGCCCCCTGGATCCTGCTCGCAGTGGTCTGTGGCCGTCTCTCGTGCCAGCCCTAGCCCTGCTGCAGAGGCTCTTGGGAACTGGACCGTGGCTGGGGGAGGGGCGGGGGGGGTTCAGCGTTGGGGGGGGTGAACCTCGGAACCAGGCTGGCAGGGGAATGGGGGGGGGGGAGCGCCCGGCCCCTCCGGCCCGCCAACGGGGGTGGGGCCTGGCTGGGTTCGGTTGCTGAGTGGCCGGTCGCTGGCTTGGCCCGGCCGGCAGGGGACCCTGGGCCCGCTGCAAACCGAGACTGGCCGGCAACGGGCGCCCAGCCCCTCCCCCCTTAACGAGCCCTAAATCAAGCTAATGGCCTGCGCCCGCCGGGGCTCGACCCCTCTGCCCCTCGGGAGGGGCCGGGCCTGGCTGTGCGGCTGAATGGGCCGGGGGGAGGGGGAGATTTATGGGGCGGCTGGGCTTTTGGGATGGCGCCTGCCACTCCCTCTCCCAACGGGCCACCGGGGCCAGCCTTGGCGGCGGGGGCCTGGGATTGCCCCCGGCCCCAGCGGAGCCCCTGGGGGACGACACGGCCCCTCCCCACACCAGGGACTAGGACTAGGGCGTCCCCTTGGAGACACTTGGCCAGAGGTGCTGGGAGAGTCCGATCTGCCTTTGTGGGGGGCTGCCCCAGCTTTGGGGGACCCCGCCCTGGAGCACGGCGGCCTGGAGGGGCCAGGGAAGAGACAAGGGACTGGGGGGGAGGGGACCCTGGCTGAAGAGGGGCAGCCCCCAGCATCCGAGAACTCCTGTGGTCCGGGGGGGAGGGGGGAAGGGGGTGTGTGCCCAGCCCAGCTCGGCCTGTTTCCTTTCCTTTCTGCACCCCACTGCCTCCCCGCAAGGGCCCTTCTCACCCTGCCCCCCCTCATCCCCTAGGCCAGACACGCAGTCGCTCCCTGCCTCAGTATCCCCACTTTACAAGGCAGGGCCTTGTCCTTGGGCTGGGCCTCAGGGTGTGAGCCGGACAGCACCCCAAGGCCCCGGGACGAGACCCCCCCCCTCGCCCTTCTCCCCAGCCCCGTGGCCTTTCAGTCCCATCTCCGCTGCCGGGGGGCTGGGCCCAGGATGGCTGCACTGGGAGGACGGGCGAGGGGGTTCACGCGAGGCTCGCACGGGTGTGGCACGCTTGCACGAGGGCTTTGCACTGGTGTGGCTGAGGGTCAGCAGGGGAGTTCTCCCCCAGCGCAACCACACCCACGGGGGCCAGGCTGGGGCTCTCCGGGGTGAGCCACGCTCCAGCACTGCTCGTGAATGGGCCACGTGGGCGGGGACTCAGGTCTTTCGGCAACTCTGGGGGAGCAGAGCCGGGGCCGGGAATGTGACTCAGGCTCCCCCAGCAGTTCCCACCTAGGGCTCTGGCGCGGGCCTGTCTCTCGTGGGTCATTTAACACTTGCTCGTGGCTGCTGGGGTGCGCCGCGTCGGGTCCGGTCCACCACCGGGCCACGAAGCCGTTGAACGTGACGCCCCCTCCTTGGATCTTTGCCGGCTTCTAGACCAGCCCAGCGGAGGCTCTGAAAAGTCTGGCCAGCTGTTGCCTGGCTTGTCGCTTTCCTGGCTGCCTCGTGGCTGCTCGGTGCGGGCGGCGGGGGGCGAAGGAGGCGTGGGGGCCAGCGTTCCCTGTAAGCAGAGCATTTGGGCTCAGGAGAGATTCGGGTGCTGCCCAGCTGATCAGCAGAGCGCCTACTCCCGGCAGTGTGTGTTTCTAGGGGTGGTGCACATCTGCACCTGCCTTGGTGCAGGCCACAAAATTTATTCTGCCTGTGGGTGGAAAAATGAGGCAGGTGACAGCAGTACCGGGTGGCGGCGGGGAGGAGTCCCTGGCTGTCGTTTCCAGCCCAGTGGCCTTTCGCAGAGCTCTCCGGGCTCATCCCTGCTTTGCCTTGGGGCAACTTAGTTGGTGTCCTAGGGGCCACGTCGAGCCGGTGCCTGGTCCCCGGCAATGCCCCGCGAGGCCCACGCCGACAGAGCTTCCTGGGGAGGCCGTGCCTGGCCCAGCGAGGAGCCGCACGCCCGCTCCTGAGCGCTCGACGGCATTTTGTGGCCGCGGGGCCTGCGGATCCAAGCCAGGGCCTCGGCGCAAGTCTGGGCAGGGAAAGTGGGAGCCGGCGTCGCCCCGGAGGTTGGCCGTGTTCCTGGAGCTCTTCCTCGCACGTCATCTTTCATTACCGAGCTCTCTTCAATTCCTGGTGGCTCCAGAGCCAGCCACGCGGGGCAGGGCAGGGGCGCTCTGCCGGGCCGGGACCTCTGAGGGCGGAGTGGGCCCTTCTTATGGGAGGGCACCCCGGGGGGGTCCAGCAGTAAAAGCATTTACGGGGCGATTAAGAGCTTTCGCGAGCCCCTGGCCCTGCGAGCCGGGAGCCGAGGGGCCAGCCGGGGTGCAGAGGGAAGCTGGGGCCACGCCAGAGCACCGCAGCAGCCCGGCTGGGAACGGCCGGAGGAGCAAAAGGGATTTCTTGGCTTTTCAACCCTCAGGGTGCTCGGGGCGTCTCCGGCAGTGCGGGGCTTTGGGCCGCCATCGGTCTCTCGAACGCCCTAGGGCCGGGTGCTCCACACGCCTGGCCCCCCCCAACGCTCGGCCCCCCCCCCCGCCCACAGCGGTAGCCTGTCGCATCCTCACCCCACAGAGCCACAGGCGTAGGGGGAGGAGGGGGAACCCAGCCTCCCAGGCGTGGGGCGGTGCCGTGGTTGCTGGCCGGGCGCTGGGCCGGAGCCGGGGGGAGCCCAGAGGTGCCGGGGCAGGTAGCTTGCGTCTCTGTAAAGGTTTTGGTGGGGGGCTGCTTTCTCCTAGGGAAGGAGGGGAGGTCCTGGGGGCGTCCCAGGGGCAGGCCTCTCCTCGGGGTGTTCCCGGTGTTTCTGGGGCTCTGCCTCCCTGGCATTGGGGTCTCAGCTGGGCAGAGCCCGGGCCTGGCTCGGGGCAGTTACCAGCAGGTGGGGCCGATTCTGCCCAACCCGAATCCCACAGCTGCTGTCGAAGGGGCCCGAGCCAGCTCCGGTCACGTCTGCCTCCCGGCCCGCGTTAGCCAGCGCACACGGGGACAGGGCCGGCTCCCTGCGGAACGACCTGCCCCTGGAGTGGGGTGGGGACCACGTGCCCCCGCTCTGGCCAGAGGGTTTGCAGGGGGCTGCCCCGTCGGCTGCTGGGCTCCCCGGACCCCAGCCGGACAGAGAGGGGCCGCGGGCCGGATTCTGTGTCTGCCCCAGTGGTACCCAGCGCCCCCCCCAGCCCTGCTCTACGGTCCCTCCCTTCCCCTGCACTGCGGCCCTGGGCCCCCCCAGCTCTGCCACTGCCCTTCACTGCTGGCCTGCGTATCCCCCCCCGCACTGCAATCCCCCCCAGCTCTGCCCTTCACTCCTGGCCTGCGTATCCCCCCCCGCACTGCAATCCCCCCCAGCTCTGCCCTTCACTCCTGGCCTGCGTATCCCCCCCCGCACTGCAATCCCCCCCAGCTCTGCCCTTCACTGCTGGCCTGCGTATCCCCCCCGCACTGCAATCCCCCCCAGCTCTGCCCTTCACTCCTGGCCTGCGTATCCCCCCCCGCACTGCAATCCCCCCCAGCTCTGCCCTTCACTGCTGGCCTGCGTATCCCCCCCCGCACTGCAATCCCCCCCAGATCTGCTCTTCACTGCTGGCCTGTGTATCCCCCCCAGCTCTGCCCTTCACTCCTGGCCTGCGTATCCCCCCCCGCACTGCAATCCCCCCCAGCTCTGCCCTTCACTCCTGGCCTGCGTATCCCCCCCCGCACTGCAATCCCCCCCAGCTCTGCCCTTCACTCCTGGCCTGTGTATCCCCCCCCGCACTGCAATCCCCCCCAGCTCTGCCCTTCACTCCTGGCCTGCGTATCCCCCCCCGCACTGCAATCCCCCCCAGCTCTGCCCTTCACTCCTGGTCTGTGTATCCCCCCCGCACTGCAATCCCCCCCAGCTCTGCCCTTCACTCCTGGCCTGCGTATCCCCCCCCGCACTGCAATCCCCCCCAGCTCTGCCCTTCACTGCTGGCCTGCGTATCCCCCCCGCACTGCAATCCCCCCCAGCTCTGCCCTTCACTGCTGGCCTGCGTATCCCCCCCGCACTGCAATCCCCCCCAGCTCTGCCCTTCACTCCTGGCCTGCGTATCCCCCCCCGCACTGCAATCCCCCCCAGCTCTGCGCTTCACTGCTGGCCTGCGTATCCCCCCCGCACTGCAATCCCCCCCAGCTCTGCCCTTCACTCCTGGCCTGCGTATCCCCCCCCGCACTGCAATCCCCCCCAGCTCTGCGCTTCACTGCTGGCCTGCGTATCCCCCCCGCACTGCAATCCCCCCCCAGCTCTGCCCTTCACTGCTGGCCTGTGTATCCCTCCCCACACTGCAATCCCCCCCAGCTCTGCCCTTCACTGCTGGTCTGTGTATCCCCCCTGCACTGCAATCCCCCCCAGCTCTGCCCTTCACTGCTGGCCTGCGTATCCCCCCCCGCACTGCAATCCCCCCCAGCTCTGCCCTTCACTGCTGGCCTGCGTATCCCCCCCTGCACTGCAATCCCCCCCCAGCTCTGCCCTTCACTCCTGGCCTGTGTATCCCCCCCCGCACTGCAATCCCCCCCAGCTCTGCCCTTCACTCCTGGCCTGTGTATCCCCCCCCGCACTGCAATCCCCCCCAGCTCTGCCCTTCACTGCTGGTCTGTGTATCCCCCCCGCACTGCAATCCCCCCCCAGCTCTGCCCTTCACTGCTGGCCTGCGTATCCCCCCCGCACTGCAATCCCCCCCAGCTCTGCCCTTCACTCCTGGTCTGTGTATCCCCCCCGCACTGCAATCCCCCCCAGCTCTGCCCTTCACTCCTGGTCTGTGTATCCCCCCCGCACTGCAATCCCCCCCAGCTCTGCCCTTCACTCCTGGCCTGCGTATCCCCCCCCGCACTGCAATCCCCCCCAGCTCTGCTCTTCACTCCTGGTCTGTGTATCCCCCCCGCACTGCAATCCCCCCCAGCTCTGCCCTTCACTCCTGGCCTGTGTATCCCCCCCCGCACTGCAATCCCCCCCAGCTCTGCCCTTCACTGCTGGTCTGTGTATCCCCCCCGCACTGCAATCCCCCCCCAGCTCTGCCCTTCACTGCTGGCCTGCGTATCCCCCCCGCACTGCAATCCCCCCCAGCTCTGCCCTTCACTCCTGGTCTGTGTATCCCCCCCGCACTGCAATCCCCCCCAGCTCTGCCCTTCACTCCTGGTCTGTGTATCCCCCCCGCACTGCAATCCCCCCCAGCTCTGCCCTTCACTCCTGGCCTGCGTATCCCCCCCCGCACTGCAATCCCCCCCAGCTCTGCTCTTCACTCCTGGTCTGTGTATCCCCCCCGCACTGCAATCCCCCCCAGCTCTGCCCTTCACTCCTGGTCTGTGTATCCCCCCCGCACTGCAATCCCCCCCAGCTCTGCCCTTCACTCCTGGCCTGCGTATCCCCCCCCGCACTGCAATCCCCCCCAGCTCTGCCCTTCACTCCTGGCCTGCGTATCCCCCCCCGCACTGCAATCCCCCCCAGCTCTGCCCTTCACTCCTGGTCTGTGTATCCCCCCCGCACTGCAATCCCCCCCAGCTCTGCCCTTCACTCCTGGTCTGTGTATCCCCCCCGCACTGCAATCCCCCCCAGCTCTGCCCTTCACTCCTGGCCTGCGTATCCCCCCCCGCACTGCAATCCCCCCCAGCTCTGCCCTTCACTCCTGGTCTGTGTATCCCCCCCCGCACTGCAATCCCCCCCAGCTCTGCCCTTCACTCCTGGCCTGTGTATCCCCCCCCGCACTGCAATCCCCCCCAGCTCTGCCCTTCACTGCTGGTCTGTGTATCCCCCCTGCACTGCAATCCCCCCCAGCTCTGCCCTTCACTCCTGGCCTGCGTATCCCCCCCCGCACTGCAATCCCCCCCCAGCTCTGCCCTTCACTCCTGGCCTGTGTATCCCCCCCCCCCCGCACTGCAATCCCCCCCAGCTCTGCCCTTCACTCCTGGCCTGCGTATCCCCCCCCGCACTGCAATCCCCCCCAGATCTGCCCTTCACTCCTGGCCTGTGTATTCCCGCCCTCCCCACCCTGTTCCAGCAGCACCGAGCAGGCAGCCCCCCACGGCCGGGGCCCCTCGGCTGGGTCCCTGGGGTGCAGCATGACAGGCTCCCCCCCCCCCCCGGAGCCTCCAGGGCCCCGTCTCCCTAGAGCCGGAGGGCGTGGCGTTGCCTCCCCGCCCCACACACCCTCCCCCCAGTGTCCCCATCCCCCCGCTCCCAAGCCTCTCTCTGGGTCCCCCAAGCCCTCTGCCCCCCGCCCTGCGGCTCCTCTCTGGAGGGGCACGGGCTGATGGAGCGGGGCCGAGAGCTGGGGGGGCTGGCGGGGCAGGAGGGGCGGCGTGTTCCCAGGCCGCCGGGAGGCAGGGTGGTCTGGTGTTGGGCGGCCGCGGGCCCACACAAAAGGCGGCATTGTCTGGGCAACACAAACAGGGGGGCTCGGCGGCCCTGCCCCGCTCGCAGCCTTTGTGGCGGGATCCGATGGCGCGGGGCGGGGGGAGGCTGGGCTGGGGGGGCAGCCTGGCTGTGGGCAGAGGGGGGATGGAGAAGCGGCTGGGGAGAGCCGGCGGAGGGGGGCGCGCGGAAAGTCAGCGGCACCGATTCCCTGGCTCCGGGGGCTGGTTCCCCGTAGCTGGCCAGCCCCCCACTGCAGCCCCCCACTGACCCCGGGGGGGGGGTCTGTGTGTGCGTGTTTGGCGAGGGGCTGCAGGGAGCGGGCAGGATCCTTCGTGCCCAGCCCAGGTGATGCCCGGGCGCCTGCCAGACTCCAGCCTGGTGCCCAGGGCGCGGCCCCCTCCCCTGACCGCAGGGGCGCTGTGCCGGGAGGGTGGAGGAGGCGCGGGTGGGCGCAGGGGAGCTCCCCTCCATGGCACGGCCGTTGGCAAAGCCGGCAGCCAGGCGAGGGGCACAGCTGGCCTAGGCCGGCTTTGAACCAGTGCCCCGAAGGGGGGTGTCTCCCTGCCCCATTGCTGGCTCCCCGAGCCGCCCGCTCTCCCCACAGCCGGGCGCTGGAGGAGAGCCCTGAGGGGCCGGGCAGCCCAGGTGCGTGGGGCAGAGGCGGGCACAGTGGGCCCCACAGGCTGGCATTCCTCCCTTGCCCGGGGCATCCTGGCACTGCAGCCAAGGAGCCGCTGCGCGGGTGGCGCTGGCGGGAGCCGGGGGGAAGGCGAGTTGGCAAGAGTTCACGGTGCAGGGAGGGGCATGTGCCACAGGCCTCTGAGAGCTCCTGGGGGGGGGGGCTGAGCCCCCGCCCCCCCTCCCTGCAGGCCCCCCGGTTCAGAGAGGACCTGGCCCCGTCTCTGGGTGTCTGGTGCCCCCTCGGCGCCCCCTCCGCCCCCGACTGCAGGGGAGAGCTGAGCTTCCCGGCCTCCCCCCTCCCCGCCGCTTTGCGTCCTTCCTTGAGCGTGGCCGGCCCCCTCGGCCAGGCCCCCCGCGCCGGGCCCAGGCGCATGTGGCAGTGGGCTGGGAGCGAAGGCGGGCTGGTGGGGGGCAGGAAATGGGAACCAAATGTTGGCTGGGAAGGTGGGGGGAAGGTCCTAGGCGAAGCTGTTTGCGATGAGGGACTGGCGCGGGGGTGGGAGAGCCTCCCCCCCCCATTGGCTGCAGCCCTGTGCAGCCGGGCAGCTTGGCTGGAGTGGGGGGCCCCCGGGTTTCCTGGCCTGCCGCTGCCTCCCCCTGTGGCAGGGGGGCCCCCGGGGCCCTGGCAGTGCGTGGCCCCTGGCAGTGCGTGGCCCCTGGCAGTGCGTGGCCCCTGGCAGTGTGTGGCCCTGGCAGTGCGTGGCCCCTGGCAGTGCGTGGGCCCTGGCAGTGCGTGGCCCCTGGCAGTGCGTGGCCCTGGCAGTGCGTGGCTCCTGGCAGTGTGTGGCCCTGGCAGTGCGTGGCCCCTGGCAGTGCGTGGCCCCTGGCAGTGCGTGGCCCCTGGCAGTGTGTGGCCCTGGCAGTGCGTGGCCCTGGCAGTGCGTGGCCCCTGGCAGTGCGTGGCCCTGGCAGTGCGTGGCCCTGGCAGTGCGTGGCCCCTGGCAGTGTGTGGCCCTGGCAGTGCGTGGCCCTGGCAGTGCGTGGCCCCTGGCAGTGCGTGGCCCTGGCAGTGCGTGGCCCCTGGCAGTGCGTGGCCCTGGCAGTGCGTGGCCCTGGCAGTGCGTGGCCCCTGGCAGTGCGTGCAGAGCGAGGGGAGGCGCAAGGCGCAGGGCAAGTCTCCCCAGTTTGTCCGGGCCCAGCTGGCACGAGGGACCCACCCACGTCTAGTTGCCCGGTGGCCCGTTCCCAGGCTGGCTCCCATCCGATGGCAACTGAGGCCCACTGCCCCCCCTCCCCCGGTCTCCACCACAGCTGGCACGACCCCGTTGGCCAGAGCAGGGGCTGAATAGCCAGAGACCCCCCCCCCGGCAGGGCTGCGCAGCTCAGAGGCTGCCCTTGTGCCAGGGCCCCACGGGCGGCCGGGGTCTCCGGGCTGGCCCCTTCGCCCTCCCTTTTCCAAGGGCGCCGGGAACGTTCCCGTTGGACCTGGCAGAGCCCCCGTGGAGCCGGGAAGCCCGTCTCTGCCCGCGCCGCGCTGGGCCGGAGCCGGGCCGGGGGGACCCGCTGGGGACCCAAACCCGCGCCCTCCCCGCAGTCGTGTGGGGGAGCAGGCCGGACGGGGCGAGGGAGCCGGCAGCGCCTGGGAAAGTCCTTTAAAGTTCTTTAAAGCAGGGCCCGGCGCAGCGGCGGGGGGAGGACTTTGCAGGCGCCTGGCAGGGTTCCCTCCAGGCACCGCCTCCCCGCGAAGGAACTGACCCAAGAAGAAGAGAAAAGCCGGGAAGGAGGCAGGGACTCGGGGAGCGGCGCAGACACACGCACGGAGCCCGCCGGCCAGAGAGATGGGCTGGCACCCCCCCCGGCCCTGCCGCCCCGCCGCGGCCCCCCGGCCGTGCCCTCCGTCTCCCTGAGCCCGCCGGGGCCCGCTCCGCGCCCAGGATGACCTGGGTTTGCTTGTCCTGCATGCTCTGGGTAGGTGGACGCCGTGGGGCCAGGCCGCTCCCTGGGGCTGGAAATCCGAGGGGCGGGGTTGGATTTACAGGGGGGCTGGCGAGCGACTCCCCTGAGCATGAGGGGGGCATGGGAGGGTCTCGGGGGGAAGGGGAGTCCCTGGTCCCCTGCCTTGGGCTGCGCCGTCCTGTCCCCAGCTGGGGAGACGGGCCCCGCTTGGATTTACGGCCTCGGACTGACTCTGCCGGCGGGGCGGGGAGGGCGGGTATCCCTCCCTCCCTGCAGTAAAGGGGTGGGGGTATCCCTCCCTCCCTGCAGTAAAGGGGTGGGGGGGGTATCCCTCCCTCCCTGCAGTAAAGGGGTGGAAGGTGGGGGGGTATCCCTCCCTCCCTGCAGTAAAGGGGTGGGGGGGGTATCCCTCCCTCCCTGCAGTAAAGGGGTGGGGGGGGTATCCCTCCTTCCCTGCAGTAAAGGGGTGGAAGGTGGGGGGGGATCCCTCCCTCCCTGCAGTAAAGGGGTGGAAGGTGGGGGGGATCCCTCCCTCCCTGCAGTAAAGGGGTGGAAGGTGGGGGGGGATCCCTCCCTCCCTGCAGTAAAGGGGTGGAAGGTGGGGGGGGGGTATCCCTCCCTCCCTGCAGTAAAGGGGTGGGGGGTGGGGGGTGGGGGGAGATCCCTCCCTCCCTGCAGTAAAGGGGTGGAAGGTGGGGGGGGGATCCCTCCCTCCCTACAGTAAAGGGGTGGAAGGTGGGGGGGGATCCCTCCCTCCCTACAGTAAAGGGGTGGAAGGTGGGGGGGGATCCCTCCCTCCCTGCAGTAAAGGGGTGGAAGGTGGGGGGGGTATCCCTCCCTCCCTGCAGTAAAGGGGTGGGGGGTGGGGGGTGGGGGGAGATCCCTCCCTCCCTACAGTAAAGGGGTGGAAGGTGGGGGGGGATCCCTCCCTCCCTACAGTAAAGGGGTGGAAGGTGGGGGGGGTATCCCTCCCTCCCTGCAGTAAAGGGGGGGTTGCCAAGAGCCGGCTACAAGTGTGGGCGGCGAAGGGGGGCGGCTGCGCTGTGACCTCACACGGGGATCCGGCTGCGGCTGCTTTGCCAGGCCATCCCGGCGGCCGTGGGGCTCGGGGCCGGAGGGGGCTCGGAGGAGGGGCTCCTTGGCACGCTGCCCTGGAAGCACTTTTCTGGGTGCCTGGGTTTGTGTGTGGGGGGGGAGTTGTCCCCCTGCCATGGGGTCCCCCAAAATCTGGTGGGTGCTGAGCGCCTCTCTGGATCCGGGGCAGGGTGGGGGGAGGGCGTGTCTGTGGGAGGTACGGCCTCCCCCCGCCCCCCTCCAGAGGCACGGCCGGGTCGCTGGGGGATGGGCCGGGTCCCGGGGGGCTCAGCCGGCGTGGGAGGCTCTGGGGCGGCCCAGCCTTAGGAAGAGCCGTGAGGGGCCAGGGTCAGCCCGGGACCCCCCTGTGCTAGGGGCTGAACAAACCCAGGCCCACAGGAAAGGCTCTGCCCCATAACCCTGCCCTTCAGCCCCCCGCTGCCCCAGTGGCTCCCTTCCTCCAGCGAAATCCCACCCGAGCCCCTCGGCCCAGCCCCCGTGACCCCCCTTAGTAGACGCACGGCCCGGTTGCCGTGGAAATGCTTCGGGGGGGAGCTGGGACACCTACCCCCTTGTCCGTGGGCCGAGCCCCGGGCCCGGTTCTACCCTCCGGGAGGAACCGGCCGCCAGGGCAGGTGGGCTGTGGCGACGGATGCAGTCGGAGAGTAACGGGGCGCCTGGGGGACACTGCAGCAGGGATCGGCCGCCGGGAGGGGGGTTGGGGCTTTCTTCCCCGCTGGCCTGGAACGAGCTAATGAGTAACTCGCTGCTGACGTCAGGGCTGCCGGGGAGGGGAGCTCTTCGCGCTGCTCTGGGCCTGTGCCTTGGGGGTCGAGCTGGGGTGCAGAAGATGCCCGGCTGGCCCCGGGCAGGGCGGGTACCTGGGGCCCCGTCTCCCAGAGCTCTGCGTGGCCCCTAGCGCTGCTGCCCCGTTGCTGGGACCGGCGGGGCCGGTCTGCCTCCGGACACGCCGGGGTTTCGCCGGGTCCTTGCGTTGCTAGTGAAGACACGCGCGGGCGGCCCTGCAGTGCACCAGGGGGGCCCTCTGAGCACTTTGGGAGCCGTACCTGCCCCTCGCGCGGGGGAAGACAAACTCTGAGAGCCGTTGGACAGCTGGCTGAGCCTGGGAAACAGCGCCCCGTGTTTCCCAAATGCCCGCCAGTCGAACCTCCTTGGTGCCGAGCGCGAGACGATCCCTGCTCCCCCCCAGCTTGCACAGACCTGAGGGCAGAGTGGCCAGGGGTAAAGTGACCTGCCCACGGTCACCCAGCAGGGCTAGCTGCAGAGCTAAGCCTAGAACCCAGGTGTCCTGGCTGCCCGAACCGCTAGCTGGGGGCTGGGAGAGTCCCGGTCTCTTTGGCCAGGACAGGCTGTTCTCTGCACCTTTGGAAACCCAAGCCCGGATTCAAAGGGGCGGGAGCACGGTGAAACGCAGAGGGGAGCGGCTTTGTTCCAAATGCAACACACCAATAACGTAACGCGTCGGCCTTGCCTACATCAGTACGGACGATTCCACCACCCTGCTGTAGCACCCAGCCTAGGCGGCGGCTAAGTTATCTTGTCCCTGATAGATTGAAGCCACAAGTTCTCGTTCGTATCCTTAGCCCAAGGGGCCAGTACCTTTAGCTTCCCTTATCGATTGCCTGCTTGTCATAAATGGGCCTTCTGTGGCATTGCTGCCAATGCCCCTGTATCCCATGCACTCCTAGATTTGGCATGGAGTGCTTTTGAATGGTCAGAATGGAAGAGTGGAAATCTTCCAGGTTCTGTGTTTGGCTCTTACTTGTCCCGTCGTGTTTACCTCTTTTGAGGCACTAGGCGGTTTAGCAAGGTCACCTCTTGTCTCTTGATGCAGGAACTGCCACGCGGTCCTTGTGCCAGCTCCCGAAGTCTGCTTATCTCGTAGTGAGTCACCTGCCGCCAAAGCCTGGTGTCAGCTTTTCGCTGCCTTATCTTAAGCAAGTAGAACTAAACCCCCGTGCGCCAGCTCCCGGGGCCGGGCAAGGGCCAAGAAGCAGAGAGCGAGGCTGTGGGCCAGGAGAGGGTGCGGGTGGGGCAGTGGAGATGCGGGAAGAGCCCTCGGCCTAAGGATTAGTTGGACTGACACCGTTCCCCCTGCTCTGCATGCTGGGCACCTGCAGCACCCTGCCTCCAGGTGCGAGAGCCAGCCTTCCAGCCATGTGTACTCAGGCTGACGGTCCGGTGTCCCCCCGCCGAACACGTCCCTCCTGCACCTTGTGCTCCTCCCTCCTAGCTCCGTGCAGGGGTGGCCCTGCCCAGCAAGTGCGTCGTGGGAAAGGCTCTGCTTTGCTTGGCTTGGGTGGTGACTTCGCTCAGGAGGAGGGAGGAGGGCTGATGCCCCTGAGAGCCAGGAAGGGACAGAGGGTACCGGGCACCCTGGGTCAGTGAGTGGTGGTTGGCACTTGCTGGAGAGGGCCTGCTCAGTGTGACGCTATGATGGGGGCTAATTTAGCTACCACTAATCAGGAAGGAGATCTTGGAGGCATCGTGGCTAGTTCTCTGAAACTGTCCGCGCAGTGGGTGCCGGCGGGCACAAAAGCAAACAGGACGCGAGGAATCATTTAAAAAGGGAGCGAGAACAAGACGGAGAATATCTTCTTGCCCTTCTATAAATCCATGGGAAGCCCTCTTCTTGAATCCCGTGTGCAGATACGATGGTCTCATCTCAAACAAGACCTCTGGGCATTGGAAAAGGTTCAGAAAAGGGCAACAATGAGGGGTTTGGAACGGGTCCCATGTGAAGAAAGATAAAGAAGATTTGGACTTTTCAGCTTAGAAAGGAGGAGTCTAAGGGGGCGTAGGAGAGAGGTCTATAAAATCATGAGTGGGGTGGAGAAAGCGAATAAGGAAACGTTATTGACTTGTTCCCATCATATAAGAATTACGGGCCACCAAATGAAACTAATGGGGAGCAGGTTTAAAACAAAAGGAAGTTCTTCTTCACATAGCGCACAGTCAATCTGTGGAACTCCTCGCCCGAGGAGGCTGTGAAGGCTAGGACTATAGCAGGGTTTAAAACAGAACTAGATACATTCGTGGCGGTTAAGTCCATCAATGGCTATTAGCCAGGTTGGGTAAGGAATGGGGTCCCTGGCCTCTGTTTGTCAGAGGGTGGAGATGGATGGCAGGAGAGAGATGGCTTCATTATTCCCTGTTCTGTTCCCTCCCTCTGGGGCACCTGGCGCTGGCCACTGTGGGCAGACAGGACGCTGGGCTGGATGGGCCTTTGGTCTGACCCAGTCTGGCCGTTCTCATGACAGTGACCCAGGGCAGTGCGCAGTCACCCCCGTTTGGGGGAACAGCCAGGCTGGGAACTGGGTACAATGTCCCAGAGGTGGGGGCATTGCGGGGGGGGGGGCATACAGCCAGGCGGGGAATGTAGTGCAGGATCCCCCATGGGGCGAGGGGGCGGGGCAGAGCGGGCCCCTCTTTTGGATGTCCCGCCGCAGGATGATGTGGGAGGGGCAGGCGTGGGGGGGCGGTGAGCAGGAAGCTTTCGGCCCCATCTCACAAGTGGGAAACTGAGGCACGGAGCAGCCAACTGACCCTCCCACGGTAACAGAGGCTGGGATGCTGGGTCAAGCGAGCCTGGATCTACTTCGGACCCATTGTCTCCTCCCAGTTAGCACCCGCTGCAGCAGGCGGCTCTGGCGTTCAGGGCAGTATCTTCCATAGGGGGTGGACTTGGGTGGTCCCTGCCTCCCTGCCTCCACGCATGGGGCTGCTGGCGATGCCCCGAGGGGCGGGCGCAGGGCGGGGGAGGGGGTCATGTGAGGCGTGGGGTGCAGGAAACCCGCCTTTCATCTCCTGGTGTTGAGGCTTGTTCTGTGGTTTGCAGAGGCCTTTACCGCTGGATGCTGCCGGGAGCGGAACGGGGGGAATTGCGTCTTAATTAGCAAGGAAACGGGCACGGCTGCTGCTCGGGCATCCGGCGCTGGGGTGGCGGGTTCCCCTGGTGTGTGCGCACAGGGTGCTTACGCAGACTGGCCCTGGTCCTGGCATGGGGGGGGGGTCCCCTCACAGATGCTGGGGGAGTCGGGGGCTAATTCAGACACAAAGCAGGAGAGTCCGTTTTAGCCGCCTGCTTGCCCTGCCGTTGCTGGGGGTGTGTTTCTATCTCTCTTAGGTACTTAGATCCCCCTGCCCAGGCCACAAAACCAGTCCCAGAGCTACCCACAGTCCTGTGTGTTTATCCTGTGACCCTGACAGGCAGGGCAGGACCAGTATTCCCCTGTTACCTGGGGGAAACTGAGGCACAGAGTGGCTAAGTGACATGCCCAAGGTTTGGGAGTTAACATAGGAACTCTGGGGTCTGAGGAGGCCTTCCCAAATCCCGTGTGTTTATCCTGTGACCCTGACAGGCAGGGCACAGTCAGCATTCCCCTGTTACCTGGGGGAAACTGAGGCACAGAGTGGCTAAGTGACTGGCCCAGGGTTTGGGAGTTAACATAGGAACTCTGGGGTCTGAGGAGGCCTTCCCAAATCCCGTGTGTTTATCCTGTGACCCTGACAGGCAGGGCACAGTCAGCATTCCCCTGTTACCTGGGGGAAACTGAGGCACAGAGTGGCTAAGTGACTGGCCCAGGGTTTAGGGGATAACATAGGAACTCTGGGGTCTGAGGAGGCCTTCCCAAATCCCGTGTGTTTATCCTGTGACCCTGACAGGCAGGGCAGGGCCAGTATTCCCGTGTTACCTGGGGGAAACTGAGGCACAGAGTGGCTAAGTGACTGGCCCAGGGTTTAGGGGATAACATAGGAACTCTGGGGTCTGAGGAGACCTTCCCATTGACTCTGCTGCCCTCAGTGGCGGGGTCCCTCACCAGCGCAGAGCGGGGAGAGATTGAGACGAGTTCCCAGCTTGGGGCCTCTCTGCCCGGAGGAGGCGGGGGGCGGGGGGTGCTGCTCAGTGGGATGGGGCAGGGAGCTCACCTCTGGCTGCTGGAGGATCCTGCCTCCTCCCCCGGATGAGGCAGCACCCCCTAGACCTCCCCCCATAGCTCTGCAGGTTCCCAAGGGGCCCGGGACCACGAGGTAATTGACGCGATGGCGAGGCAGACGGGCCTAGAGGCCGGGGTCCAAGAGACACCAGGCTCCTGGCGCTGAGCAGAGACGCTGGGACCACGCTGGGGGTGGGGATCCTTGTTTATCCCAGCTGCTTGGCTGAGGCTCTGGGGGGGCATTGTGAGGTCGGGGGGGCATTGTGCCTGGCACGATGTGGACCCTGTTTGAGATCGGGGGGCCTGGTGCTTCGGGGACCCTGATATGCGGGGTCCCCTTGTGCCGTCACGGAGCAGACAAGTAACCAGAGGCAGACCTGGCTGCAGTGCACCCCAGGTCTGGCTGCCTGGGAGTGGGGGGCTCCGAGCTGCACCCCACCCTGAGGGAGGCGGTCCGTGCCACGTGACCAGTCTGGTTCGGTCCGGGGCCCACGCTGGGAGTGCTGGCTCTGGTTCCTGGTGCACTTCCAGCGGGAAATACGGCCCAGCGAGGTGACAGAGGATATGCAAATGGTTTGAGCGTGGAAATTGCCCCATCGGTAGCTGTGAGAAGTGGGCGCAAGCCCCCCAGATGGGCTATGTGCCCAGCACGGCTCCCAGCACCTTAATGCCAGCAGCGGCCTCAGCGGAGCGGGGTGGTGGGGGGCCGGGGCATGAAGACTGGGGCTGAGAGCGGCTCTGGCAGGAGGCCAGGAAGGGGGAATGGCCGGTAAGATGGATCGGAAGCCGGCTAGACTGCCGGGTCCAACGGGTAGGGATCAACGGCTCGATGTCAGGTTGGTGGTCGGTTTCTAGCAGAGTGCCCCAGGGTTCGGTTCTAGGGCCGGTTTTGTTCAACATCTTTATTAATGACCTGGATGAGGGGCTGGATTGCACCCTCAGCAGGTTTGCAGCTGACACTAAGCCAGGGGGAGAGGTAGATACGCTGGAGGGCAGGGGGAGGGTCCAGAGTGACTTAGACAAATTGGAGGGTTGGGCCACAAGAAATCGGATGAGGTTCAACAAGGACAAGAGCAGAGTCCTGCCCTTGGGATGGAGAATCCCCAGCATTGGTACAGGCTGGGGACTGACGGGCTAAAAGCAGTTCGGTCGAAGAGGGCCTGGGGGTTACAGGGGACGAGAAGCTGGAGATGAGTCAACAGGGCGCCCTGGTAGCCAAGAAGGCGAATGGCATATTGGGGTGCATTAAGAGGAGCATTGCCAGCAGATCCAGAGGTGTCATTATTCCCCTTTATTCAGCTCGGGTGAGGCCACATCTGGAGTCCTGCGTCCAGTTCTGGGCCCCCCAGGACAGGAGGGATGTGGGCACGTTGGAGAGGGGCCAGCGGAGGGCAGTGAAAATAATTGAGGGGCTGGAGCACGTGGCCTGCGAGGAGGGGCTGAGGGAGTTGGGTCTGTTCAGTCTGCAGAAGAGAAGAGCGAGGGGGGACGTGACAGGAGCCCTCAGCTCCCTACGGGGGTCCCAAAGAGGCTGGTCTCAGTGGGGGCGGCTGGCAGAACGAGGCGCGACGGTCTGGAGCTGATGGTGGGGCTGGGCAGTGCCCGCCCGCCCGCCGAGCTGCGGAGGGAAACAGACGCGCTAATCCCCTCCTCGCCCGGCCCTGCGGGGGCTCGTTTTGTGTCTGGGTCCCAGGGGAGGAGGGGCAGGAGCCAAGCCGCCCCCCCACTGATTAGGAAGCAGCTCACACTCGGCGTGGCGGGACCAGGCTGCTCCCGTATGCGCGGGGCGCCGCCGCGCTCTGAATAGGAGACGCGGCCCCCTCCCCTGCGAGCTGGGAAGCAGCCGACTGGGCCGCATGGAGGAGGCTGTGACAGTCTTTCGCCGGCACTTCCCCAGCTGCAGCATCGCTGTGCTGCTCTTCAGAGCCTCCCCATCCCCCCTTGGTGGCAGGGCTGTGGGTAAACTGAGGCACTGAACATGGCAAGGACGTGCCCGTGGTCACGCAGGGCGTCTGGGGGCAGAGCAGGGGGATCAAACCGGCGCTCGGGAGGCTGGAGTTGGTTAAGGTCTGCCCTGCTCCCAGTGCCCCCCAGCCAGCCCCGCCCCGGCTAAGAGGGGCCCACAATGCACCCCCCTGTCTGCACCTGGCCAGACTCCTGAGCCGGTCGGGCAGCCCCTCCCTCTGCCGTCCCACCCCATGGGATCAGACCTGAGAGATGCCTCCTTTCCCAGCCTCCCCCAGGGCCGCGCCATTGTCAGCGGGTCAGGGGAGCGGGTGAGTGCAGGAGACAGGCCCAACCTGCGGAACTCACTGCCACTAGACAGACGGCAGCCCCAGTGCCCTTCCCTCCCACAAGGGCCCGGCCGGTGTTCCTAGTCTCATTGGGGTGCTCGTTACCAGGAAAGGCTTTCTAACGACTTCCTCTTTCCCAGCTGGGAGACAGGTGGGGGTTCCTGGTGGCCACGCTGCTCGGCAGATGAGCCTCCCCCACCGACAGCACCATCCGCCAGCTCCGTCTGTGTCCAGTGGCTTCAGCCGACCCCATGGCACCCGTGACCCAGCTGGGGCGGGTGCAGAGCTCCCCCCCCCAGCCTCTGTGGCTGAGCCCTGTTGGGTCCCTGGGGAAGGCTGGGGTGGGGGTCGGAGGTGGAAGTGTGTGAGGTTCCTTGGCCGTGGACCTGGGGGGAAATCTGGGGTGGGGGGAGGATTCTGGCAGAGGGAATGGGGACAGGAGCCGAGGGGCCGGTCCCTGTCCTGGCTCTGTGTGCAGGGCTGATGTCCCCAGCTCAGCCCCTCGGAGCTGGCTCGTGCTCTGGGGCACCGTGGAAAAGGGGGGGCTGGTTTGTAACCCCCCAGCTTCCTCCTGCCACGTTACCTCCAGCACCTGCTCCCCTAGCCACTGCCAGAGTCTAAACTGCCTTATGGGGCCCGAGCATGGACGGGGGCCCGGCGCCCGGCTCCGTGTCCCGGGGGACGCTGGAGCGGACGGGGGCCCGGTGCCTGGCTCCGTGTCCCGGGGGACGCTGGAGCGGACGGGGGCCCGGTGCCCGGCTCCGTGTCCCAGGACACGCTGGAGCGGACGGGGGCCCGGTGCCCGGCTCCGTGTCCCAGGACACGCTGGAGCAGACGGGGGCCCGGCGCCCAGCTCCGTGTCCCAGGACACACTGGTGAGGACGGGGGCCCGGCGCCCGGCCCCGTTTCCCAGGACACGCTGGTGAGGACGGGGGCCCGGTGCCCGGCTCCGTGTCCCAGGACACGCTGGTGAGGACGGGGGCCCGGCGCCCGGCTCCGTGTCCCAGGACACGCTGGTGAGGACGGGGGCCCGGCGCCCGGCTCCGTGTCCCAGGACACGCTGGTGAGGACGGGGGCCCGGCGCCCGGCTCCGTGTCCCAGGACACGCTGGTGAGGACGGGGGCCCGGCGCCCGGCTCCGTGTCCCAGGACACGCTGGTGAGGACGGGGGCCCGGCGCCCGGCTCCGTGTCCCAGGACACGCTGGTGAGGACGGGGGCCCGGCGCCCGGCTCCGTGTCCCAGGACACGCTGGTGAGGACGGGGGCCCGGCGCCCGGCTCCGTGTCCCGGGACACGCTGGTGAGGACGGGGGCCCGGTGCCCGGCTCCGTGTCCTGGGACACGCTGGTGAGGATGGGGGCCCGGTGCCCGGCTCCGTTTCCCAGGACACGCTGGTGAGGACGGGGGCCCGGTGCCCGGCTCCGTGTCCCAGGACATGCTTGTGCGGACGGGGGCCCGGTGCCTGGCTCCGTGTCCCGGGACACGCTGGTGAGGACGGGGGCCCGGCGCCCGGCTCCGTGTCTCAGGTCACGCTGGTGAGGACGGGACCCCAGTGCCCGGCTCCATACCCAGCCAGAGCTCACTCTCCGAGGGGCCGCTTAGCCCCTGGCGTCTCCGCTCTGCTGGCCGGCGAGGGGGCCGGATGGGCCCCTCCAGCTGACAGTGGCTCTCAGCCCTGCCCCCCGTGACTGGCACATGCAGGAGGTGTCTGTTGCAGCCTCCAGCCCTGCAGCTTCCGCTGCGCCCGCCCCGCCTAGGGCTGGCAGGGCTGCGGGTGCGGAGTGAGGGGCACTGGCAGAGCTGCCAACGGGCTCTGGCTGCCTGCACGCCCGGCGATGCCCACACACCCGGCCCGCGTGGCAAACCCCTCTGGAGCAGGGAGCGGCCGTGGGCCGGGTGCCCGGCTCTGCGGCTGGAAGGTGCCAGGGGCGTGCGATGCGCGGGGGGCAGCCAGCGGGCGCTGAGCCGGCTGGGGAGCTTAGCTGGGGCCAGTCCCCTTCCATAAAGCCTTGATTAGCCGGCAGCGTGGCCGAGGCAGAGAGTGCCAGCCGGCCGCGCCGCGAGAGAAACCGCCAGCTACTCCTGCCGGGTCCCCGGCTGGGCGAGGGTCTGTGGGCAAGGCCTGGCCTGGCTCGGTGCTGTGCTGGGGGCACCGCCTGGGTACTTGGCTGCCTGCTCAGTGGCCGGCCGGGGGCAGGGATGGCTCCTAGCAGTTCGCCCCCCCCCCCCATGCCTGCCATGAGCGTGGGAGTTCTCTGGCGCCGGAGTCCCGGGCCCGGCGCTGCTCCCGGGTCGCCCAGAGGGCGTGAGGTCCGGGGGGGCCCCCTGAGCACCCAGCTACCCCGTCCCGGCGTCACCAGGGCCCCTGCCCCCGGCTGGCGTGCCAGGAGGCGCGTGCCCGCGGCGTCCGTAGAGTCGGAGCAGCGGAGGGCTGGAAGGGACGGGGGGTGTCCTGCAAATGGGGCGTCGCGGCGTCGTGGGCTGGTGGGGTCAGGGGGCAGGCGGCTCCGTGGCTCCGATACTCCCGCCCCCCCGTTGCTGCCCCGATACAGAGGCAGGGCAGAGGGAAATGCGAGTCGGGTGAACCGTGTACTCGACTTCACGCTGCGGTAGGGGCAGGGCACAGGGGGATGCAGGGCCCTGCAGGGTGGATAAGTGGGGTTGGGGGGCTGAGGTGGCTGCAGGGCAGGTCGCTGGAGGGCGGGGGCTGGGGGGCTGAGGTGGCTGCAGGGCGGGTCGCTGGGGGGCGGGGGCTGGGGGGCTGAGGTGGCTGCAGGGCGGGTCGCTGGGGGCGGGGGCTGGGGGGCTGAGGTGGCTGCAGGGCGGGTCGCTGGGGGGCGGGGGCTGGGGGGCTGAGGTGGCTGCAGGGCGGGTCGCTGGGGGGCAGGGATCGTGGGTCTGAGGTGGCTGCAGGGTGAGTCGCTGGGGGGCGGGGGCTGGAGGGCTGAGGTGGGTGCAGGGCGGGTCGCTGGGGGGCAGGGATTGGGGGGCTGAGGTGGCTGCAGGGCGGGTCGCTGGAGGGTGGGGGCTAGGGGGCTGCCGCAGGAAGGCTGAGAGGCTGAGAGGCGCCTGTGTTGCCCGCTGGGGTTGGGGGCCGGGGGCCCGGGCTCGGCTGTGCGCGGGTGGCTGATGGGGCAGAACCGGTGGGTGTGCTGGGCAGAGCCCCTTGAAGCGGCTTGTGAGCCCCGAGCGTCGCTCTGTGTGAGCCTGGCTCCAGGCCTCCCCTCCCTGCCGCCGTGGGGCTCGGCTCAGCACAGAACAAACCGGGAGCAGCCGCGGGGGCCCGGGGATACCCCAGTTCGCTGCCAGCCCCAGCACATTTGGAGGAGCCGGGGGAGGAGTGCGGCTGGGAGGCAGAGCAGTTCCCAGAACAGGACTATGCCCATTTACACCTGCTGTGGATTTGGCTCAGACACTTTCCCTCATGTAGCAGTGAGTTCCACAGATTAACGGTATCCTGCAAACAAGCGATGCCATCACACCCTGCTGTTCAGTGCTGCTGCCTTTGTCTTGGTCCTGGGGACAATCGAATCCCCCGACTCAGCGCTCCCCTGAGCATGGGGAGGGGAGGAAGGTACGGGCTCACAGCTGGTCCAAATCAGTATCCTCCATGGACCCCAGTACGAGCTGCCCGTGTTTGCTCTGCAGGGATGGGAGCCAATCCATTGTGCCACCAGAGGGGAAACTGAGGCAGGGGTTTCCCGGGCGGGGCGCCGATGGCTGTGGCACCCGGTCCCACGCTCGGTGTGTCGCTGGTAGTGGTGTTGCGGGGCGGGGGGGCTGCCGGACGCGGGGGATTGACGGCTCTCCTTCCCGCCCCCACAGCCCGAGGACCTGGAGGTCCCCTCCGCCCACACGTTCAAGGTGAAGAGCTTCCGGAAGGCGAAGCCATGTGGGATCTGCGGGCAGGCGATCGCGCGGGAGGGCAGCGCCTGCCGAGGTGAGTTCCCGGGCCAGGGCGCCCAGCGGCTGCCGGGGGCCTGGCGTGAGCTGAGCTGGGAGGTCTCAGCCTGGCTTCGGGCGGGGCGGGGCGTGCGGAGCCTCGGCTGCGGGGGTAGCCACGGCCAGAGCAGCCAGGCTCCTTCCACCGGTGCCAGACTCCCACGGGGCCACGTGTCTGGGAGCGTCTAACCCTGCGCACCAGCCTGGCCCCCTTCGAAGTCTGGCCCCGGGGCAGCTAGGTGCTGCCGAGCGAGGTTCCCGGGGCGCGGCTGCGTGAGGGCAGCCCGAGGGCCGTCTCGCCTCCGGCTGCGTGGCTGGAGCTGGCTCTTGAGGGGCAGGGCACAGAACAGGGGGGTGCCACCGGGCTGGGTCCCCCTCAGCCTTACAGCCCTGTCACCATGGGAGTGGCCCACCCCGCTCCCACCACCCGGCACCCGTGTTTTCCCTGCTCCCAGCTCAGCCGTCTTGCGGCCTGCGAGTCCGGAGGCGCCCGCTTCCGGCCGGAGGGGCCTGTGGGCCTCAACGTGCCGCGAGGCAGGAGGGGGACTCGGGCCCGCCCCCTCTCCGGGCCCCGACTCAGGCCCCTAAGGCGGTGGTGTGGTTGCGCTGCCTGGTGGGTGGGGATTCCCCGTAACTCACCCGCCCTCAGGGAGGGGGGGCACCTTCGCCTCTGGTCCCCGTCCTGGGCCACTTCCTCCTGCCCGCGTCGGCCGGCTTGGCGTCTAGCCGGTCCTGGCTAGTCTGGGGTTCCGCCCGCCGGCTGCTTGCTCCCCGGGCTTTTCCTCCACCTCTGGGAGTTTGCCTCAGTTTCCTCCCCTTTCCATCGGGGCCTGGTGGCATTTAACCCCCCCGCCGCCTGCGGGCCGATGACGTCAGCGGACGTCTCTCCCCACCTGGCCCCAGGCGCTCCCCGAGCAGGCCATCTGGGGATTCAGCCTTCCCCGCACCTACTGCCTTCTCCGGCAGGCCCCCGGCGGCCCACCGTCCCCCGGCGCGTCCACTGGTGGCCAGGAGGTGCAGGGGGCTGTGGTCTCCGCGCGGCCGGAGCTCGGCGCCCCGTCACAGGGGTAAGGAGTGAATCGACCCCATCTCCCACTTCTGATTCTGCCAGGCAATGGGGCGGGGTCCCTGGGACAGCGGGTTGGGGACCCCGACCCTGCGCCCCCGGCTGCAGCAAGATGTGACTCCGCTGGCCAGTAGAATAGGGAGGTTTATTGCTTCTGTGAGGCCTGGCCCAGCCCGGGTTCCATGTAGACATAGGAGTAAGGGGCAGGCAGCCTCATGTTTGCCCAGCCAAGACTGCCCCGCTCCCAGACCCTGCCCTCCAGCCAGGTGTCCGTCTCCACCTCCCTTCCTTTGTCTCTCCCGATTTCCCTCTTTCCTCCGTGCAAACGGACCTTTTCTTCCTGCGTGTCACCAGTTCCCGGTCTGAGAGCGGGCCCTTCCCTCTCCTCCCACGCCCGCTTCCTTCGCGTGAGAGCTGTGGGCGAGGGAGCTCGCCCCACTGAACGCCCCCCGCGGCCACGCACCCGTCGGCCCCCTCAGCGATGGCTAAGGGAGCGGGCAGGCGGGAGATCTCTGGCCGCGGACTCCTCCTCCGGCAGGGGGTGTTCGTGACCTTACTGATAATTCCCTGCTTCAGCCGCTTTGCCGGGCCCCGAGGGGAGGCTCGCGGCGTGGAGCTGCCGGAACCGTTGTAAAAACCGGCATCCTGGTCCCCCGAGGCACAGGCGGGTGCTGTGGGGTGCCCGTTGCAGTTCTTGGGCGGGCCACGGGGGGCGCCCTGAGGCTCTACCTCACGGAGAGCTGGGGGGCAGTGCTGGCCAGGGCTGGGTGCTACACAGGGGGCCGGGTGTGGGGCTCTGAGCTGGGACCTCACCCCAGTGAGCCGGCTGGGGGGGCCTGGGGCGAGTTCTATCTGTGTGCAGCCAGCGGGGAGTCAGAGCCCCCAGGCTGAGCCGGGGACGGGTGGCGGGGGGGCATCCCTTTGCCCCAGGCCTCTGTCTCTCTGGGGGAGGCAAAGAGCAGGAGGAGGCGCTCAAGGGCGGGGCGGGGATGAACGAGGCAGGGCAGAGAAGCATCAGGGGGTATCGGGGAGCCTGGAGCTGCCGTGGCCAGGCGGTGGGGCTGGCGCCCCCGGCCCGTGCACAGCGCTTTCCTTTCAGCGGGTTCCCAGCCCGGGGTGACCTTGTCTCATCGATGGGGAACCTCAGCCGGGCCTGGCCTGGCAGAACCTGGAGCCAAGGAGACGTTCCCCAAAGGGCTCGTGGTCCAGGACAGTCGGGGGAGCTCGTAGGCTCCGGGCCCTGCCTGCCTCCCGGAATGGACGGGCGGGGGGCGGGCGGCTCGCACCGGAGGCCTGGTGTGGAGAGCCTGGCAGACGGGTTTGACCGAACGCGGAGCCAGCTCCGTCTTGGAGAATGGGGGCCCGAGACACCGCTCTTGCCCCCCCCCCCCCCCGTTACAGCTGATGCCTTCCCTGACTCTGCCCCACCCACTGGCCCAGCCCGGCCCGGCCCCAGGCTCTACGTGGCTTACTCCTTGGGCGGGAGCTGGCCCCACGGTCAGTGTCAGCTGGGATACTGCAGGGCCCTTTCAGACCACAGCCCTCCCCTCTCTGAGCCCCCTGCCCGGCTGGACTCCACAGAGCCCCCGTGGCAGAGCCGTGGGCGTGGCATGGCAGAGCCGTGGGCGTGGCATGTTCAGTGGTGCCTCGGAGCCAGCAGGGGGAGCTCCCCCCGGGGTTTGATGGTGCCCCCTAGCCAGCTTAGAGGTGTGTTTTGCTGTCCCAGCCGAGCGGCGGGTGTCCCCCAGCACCTTGAGAAGCAGGTGGGGTTAGCACGCCCAGCGTGGGAAGGCAGGAAGAGAAATCCCGGGGTGGGGGCCGGCCCTGCCGGCTTGTGTGTACCTCAGTTTCCCCACTTGTGTGGCGGGACTACAGTTCTGACCTGAAGGGTGTGTCGAGGGCTGGTTTACAACTAGGCAGGTGTTACCACAAAGAGGTCCAGTAGAAGGGGGCTTTACACACTGTGGAGCAAATTTCTAAAGCAACAAGGCTTCCTTCCTGCCCTCGGCTCCTCCCTCTTCCCCACGGTCACACGGGTGTTCCCGTGGCTTAGCGCCAGCAAAACTGGAACCGCTTCCTAGCACTTTGCAGGTTGTGGTTACTACGTTTGAACTCACCCACTTCTCCCCAACAAAGGCCGCCTAAAAAAAAAAAATCTAGGCTCCGTGCCTGTGCGCTTACATCACAACTTGACATAATTGGCACAAACAATCAGAACGGTTTGTCCTCTTCTCCCAGAATGCCCTGGGGTAAGCCTATGCAAATAAGCGAGACGTCGGTACCGCCCCTGCCCAGTAGATGGCGCTGTGAGCTGCCTTTGCTAAGGGAGAGGGGCTGGAGCGAAGCTGGATGCTCCACTCCCGGTGCTCCTGCCCCACAGCTGTCTCACGCCGCCCCCCACGCCCGGTGCTCCTGCCCCACAGCTGTCTCACGCCGCCCCCCACGCCCGGTGCTCCTGCCCCACAGCTGTCTGACGCCGCCCCCCACGCCCGGTGCTCCTGCCCCACAGCTGTCTCACGCCGCCCCCCACTCCCGGTGCTCCTGCCCCACAGCTGTCTCACGCCACCCCCCACGCCCGGTGCTCCTGCCCCACAGCTGTCTCACGCCGCCCCCCACGCCCGGTGCTCCTGCCCCACAGCTGTCTCACGCCGCCCCCCACGCCCGGTGCTCCTGCCCCACAGCTGTCTCACTCCGCCCCCCATGCCCGGTGCTCCTGCCCCACAGCTGTCTCACTCCGCCCCCCATGCCCGGTGCTCCTGCCCCACTGCTGTCTCACTCCGCCCCCCATGCCCGGTGCTCCTGCCCCACTGCTGTCTCACTCTGCCCCCCATGCCCGGTGCTCCTGCCCCACAGCTGCCTCACGCCGCCCCCCACGCCAGCGGCACACGCTGATTGGCAGGCAGCTCGTGGTTGCAGCTTTCCTGGCCCATGGGCCGGGGGAAGGACAGCGGAATCTGCACCCAGCAAGCGCAAGGTCCCGCTGGCGCTCGCATTGCGCCCGGACGTACCGCTGTGGGGCATGGGCCCCACGGCCGCTCCTGGCGTGTCTCAGCGGCTGGGCACGTGTCATGCGGCTCAGCCCGGGCGTGACTGCACCAGGGCCTGGCCTGGTGGGCGAGGCTGGCGTGGGACCCAGGACATCACGGTCCAACGGGTGGTCCCGCCATGGGCTCTTGGGCGGGTCCCGTCATCTCCCTGGGCCTCGTGCGTCTGGGGAACGGGGCTCCCGTCCTGCCTGTCTTGGCCGTGTCCGCGATAGTTTGCTGGCAGGGCAGGCGCTTTCTCTGCGTCTGTGCACGTACAGCGCCTGGCGCGGTGGCCCAGGGCCCTCGCTGGAGCCCTCGAAACGTGCGGCTGGAATAGGGGAGGGACCGCAGGGCGTAACGCGATCCATTCGGCAGGGGGTGAGTGGAGGGCTGCGTACGATGCCAACGGGCAGGGTGTCCCCCTTGGATCAGACCCCGACCTTAGACCGGGGGTGGGGAACGTCTGGCCTGCGGGCCGCTCGCTGCTGTCGGGCTCCGGGGAGCGGCAGGGCTCTGTGCCTGCAGGCGCTCAGGTAACCCAAGTGTCTGGCGGCCCGCCAGCGGCTAACCCTGACAAACCCCGTGCAGGGGGCGTGCCAGAGGTCCCCGCCTCGCCGCAGGCCGTGTGATCAGCAAGGCTCTCAGGGTGCGTTGTGTGCCGGGGCGGGGAGGTTCACGGCGTAAATTCCTCCTGATCCTCTAGCCGGAGCAGGCGCGCGCCGCATCCTGCCATAAACGGGTCTGTTCTGTGTGGCTGTGGACGTGCTGCTCCGCCCCACCTGAGAGGTGGCCGCATTCCACCGGGGAGGCCCGTGCTCGCAGGCCGCCCGAGGCACGTGCATCACGACGGAGGGACACGTGGCTGGGTGGGAGGACAGACCCGGGTGCAATTCAGGCCTTGCCGATACGCATCTGGGGAGAGGTGAGGTCACCGGGCAGCGTGCCGCGAGCTCCGGGGCCCAGCCAAGTCCCTCTTATCAGGGCGGGCAGGTGCACCGCCACTCAGGGCTCCTTTTCCGATGGCTCTGCCGAGAAGGAAAAGCTGAGTTCAGCCGCGACAATGCCGGCTTCCTGTGTTCCCTGCCGCGCGGCTGCACCAGGAAATAACCCCGGCGGGGCGGACGGGGGCGCTGGGCAGCCGGCAGGCCAGGGCTGAGGGCTGGGGAGGTCCTTTCCAATCCCTTTCCCACCGGGGCTCTGCCATCGGCTTTGGGCCCCTCTGCCAGCCGGGAAGGTGGCCGTGCGGGGTCAGAAAAGCCTCGGTCCTCCCCCACTTCTGGGGAGTTCAAAAGGGACCGCACTTCCTTCCGCAGGATGTCCGTGTGGGTCCGGTGTGGGTCAGGCGGGAGGAGCAGGGCTGCGCCGGAGCGCACGGCGGAGGCTTGTGGGGGGGGAGGGTGAGGCTTGCAAGCGCTGGTGTGTTCCCGCAGGGGCGAGGTGGCCGGCCCAGGGCTCCGACGAGCCTCCGAGAAATATCAGCAGAAAGCGCCTCCCGCAGATTGCTGGCCCGGCGGCTCCGTGCACCGGGGGCAGGCTCGGAGGAGCACGGTGCCGTTCGGGTTCCTGAGCCCAGCGGTCGTTCATGCCCATCGGACAGACCAACTACGGCGGGAGGGGGGGTCTCTGCCTCGGGCTGTGTGGCGTGGTCCCGCGGATGCCGGCTTGCCCCTCTGAAGCGCTGGGGGAGGTCTGTTCCCGGTTCGGGCCCTGACCTTGGGCAAGTCCCTTAACCAGGTTCTGTGCCTCAGTTTCCCCACCCGTAGAATCATAGAATAATAGGACTGGAAGGGACCTCGCGAGGTCCTCGAGTCCAGCCCCCCGCCCTCAAGGCAGGATCAAGCTCCGTCTACACCATCCCTGACAGATGTCTATCTAACCTGTTCTTAAATATCTCCAGAGAGGGAGATTCCACCACCTCCCTTGGCAATTTATTCCAATATTTGACCACCCTGACAGTTAGGAATTTTTTCCTAATGTCCAATCTAAACCTCCCCTGCTGCACTTTAAGCCCATTACTCCTTGTCCTGTCCTCAGAAACCAAGAGGAACAAATTTTCTCCTTTCTCCTTGTGACACCCTTTTAGATATTTGAAAACCGCTATCATGTCCCCCCTTCATCTTCTTTTTTCCAAACTAAACAAGCCCAGTTCATGAAGCCTGGCTTCATAGGTCATGTTCTCTAGACCTTTAATCATTCTTGTCGCTCTTCTCTGTACCCTTTCCAATTTCTCCACATCTTTCTTGAAATGTGGCGCCCAGAACTGGACACAGTACTCCAGCTGAGGCCTAACTAGTGCAGAGTAGAGCGGCAGAATGACTTCACGAGTTTTGCTTACAACACACCTGTTGATACAACCTAGAATCATATTTGCTTTTTTTGCAACAGCATCACACTGTTGACTCATATTCAACTTGTGGTCCACTATGACCCCTAGATCCCTTTCCGTGAAAGGGCCTGGCGGCTTGGCCGCTCTTTTGGGGCCGGGCCGGTGGGACGCTTGGGGAACAGTCGGCTGAGTCATGTTAGCAGTACCTTTCCTTGGGATGCGAGAGTCCAGCTGGGCTCCCCTCCCCCCCGCCATCACCTGGGTGCGGAGGGGAGCCCAGCCGGCAGGGCTGGCGGGAGTTCCAGAGCTGACTCGGGGACGCCCCGGTCTGGGGGGGAGGTTGGACTCCGGACTCCCAGCGACACTGAGCAAGGGCCTTTTCTCCTGGCCTTTAGTAGCCCGGCTTCCCGTGGGCTCTGGCAAGCAGGGGGTTAAGAGGTCACCCCCAAAGCCAGGGCTCCCTGCTCGCCAGGTGAGTCTTCTTCAGCAGGGGTGGGGCCGGGGCTTTGGGGCGGGACTCCCTGCAGTGGGGAGGTGGGTTGGAGGCAGGATGTCCCTTGTGCACGGAGCCCCCCCACCCCAAAGGCTCTTCGGGGCGTCCCGAGAGGACCCCTCCCTTGCTGAGCTGCCTGTTGACCTTTGTGCCGGGCCGGGCCGGGCCGGGTCTGAGCACAGCTGAGGGCGTCCGCTCCGGGCGCATCGCTCGAACTCAGGACCTTCCCAAACAGGCCACAGACCAGTCGCACCGAGCGCGTCAGCTGCCAGCCTGGCCGGCCAGAAGCCTCACGAGCAAAACCCCTCGGACACCCCAGCTCTTCCTGTGCCCCAAACGGCCCCAGGCCTAACGCACGGGTGAGGGGTTATAGAACCCAATCTCACCTCCCCCGAATGGCTTCTTCCAGCCCCAAGAAACCAGCCGCAGATCCCAGTCGATTTACACTCTGGATCGTACCCACAAGATCACGCTGGGCCAGTCCTTTAGCATCTACCGTCTAAAGGTTTATTCATACAAGAAAGCAAAGCCTGAGTGTGAGGCTGTTAAAGGATATTCCATTGCATGCAGCGAATCTCCCAGTTCTCAATGCAGGCTCTTAGCTATCTTAAAAGTCTCTGGTTACATCCTATGTCAGGACGGGTCCGCGGTTCTTCCCGGCTTGTGGTTCCCTGCAAGGCTGCATCTGGGATCAGGATCGGAACTCAAGACCGGATGGAGGGTGCCACACGGCACTTAGGGGCCTCTCCTGGCATCTTTCTGGGCAGAGCAGGTCACGTGACCCAACGGCCTATCCCTGCGTCCCAGGATGGCAGCCCTTCAGCCCTGGCAGGCTTGCAGGTACCAGTCACATTCCTGAGGCGTGTATTGGCACTAGAGCCTCGTTGTCTCCTTGCTAATTAGCACCCCCATTGGCCGAGCCTTCCTTGCCCACTGCTCATCCACAGACAGAATTTTCCAGCGTCCACACAGAGTGCGTGTTTCTAACTCCACATACAGATATCATACAAGTACATGAATAGCACATACAGAATCAGTAGAACACAAGCTTTCATGTGAGACCTCCCATGGCCCCCTGTGTATACACTGTGGCTACGTCGACACTGGCATGATTTTCCAGAAATGCTTTTAACGGAAAAGTTTTCCGTTAAAAGCATTTTCAGAAAAGAGCATCTAGATTGGCATTTTTGCGGAAAAGCGTCCGTGCCAAACTAGACGCGCTTTTCCACAAAAAAGCCCCGATCGCCATTTTCGCCATCGGGGATTTTTTGCGGAAAACAAATCTGAGCTGTCTACACTGACCCTTTTGTGCAAAAGTTTTGCGCAAAAGGACTTTTGCCCGAATGGGAGCACCATAGTATTTCTGCAAGAACGCTGACAATCTTACGTGAGATCGTCAGTGCTTTTGAGGAAATTCAAGCGGCCAGTGTAGACAGCTGGTAAGTTTTTCCGGAAAAGCGGCTGATTTTCTGGAAAAACTGGCCAGTCTAGACACAGCCATAGGGGCAAATACCCCATCCCATGGGTGCAACAGTGATCTGTCTGATCCCCTTAAAATCCAATAACGTGACACCCTCCTCAGCTGGGGCCAAGCCTTGCTGGGGCCGGTTGGAAACGTTCTCCGCCCCGGCGGGGGAAACTGAGGCAGCAGTGGGCTGTGTTGTGCCCAGCGGGGCTGAGTGCCGAGGGCAGGCCGGCTAATCCGCCTGGGCCTGCAAAGCAAAGGTACTGAGCGAGGCTGGCCAGGCCGGCCCCCCGCCGGGAACAATGGTTGTGTTGTACCAAAGGAGCAGATGCTGTTTTTGGCAGGGCAGCAAACTGGAGTAAACCACTGCCGGGGGGGACGGGGGGGGATGGGGGGGCTTTACCTGGCTGGGGGCTGTGCTGGAACGTGCCAAGGGCTGGCAGGCAGTGCCTACATGGAGCTGGCACGGCAGCAGGGCTCCAGAAAGTGAGCGCCAGGCTGCGTAGGGCGGGTGGAGATCCGGGGACATGGCGGGTCCCCAGCGGGTGCAGCGCCATGGGTCAGCGCACGGCTGGTAAATCGGGGCCGGGGCTGCTGGCACTGGGCCCGGTGGGTGGGCATTTTACCCAGCTGGGGGGTCTCCCGGGAGTGCCCCAGACACCAGCTGATCTTCAGGCTGACTCAGCTCAGGGAGCTGGGGACGGAGACAGCCCCCCGGGGAAACACACCCTCGCTGTCAGCCTCTGGGGTCTCTCCGGGCCCTGATCCTGCCCCCGAACCTCGCCGCCCTGCACCGTGCCAGCCTCCGGCCACCTGTGCGGGCTCTCACCCCGCAGCGTCTCTGGTGCCCGCTCCGCCTGGTCCCTGAGGGCCGGTGTGCGGAGTGTTTCTCTCTGCACCCGGGCGTGGCGCTCCGGAGACCCCTCGGCTGAGTCCCGTGGGAGGCCGGGCGGGCGCCGGGGGGGTGCCTGTGGAGAAGTGAAGGCAGGACGTGTTAGTTGGCAGATCTCTGCTCCCCCGGGACAAGCAGGCAGGTAGCAGAGGGGAAGGCTTCGGGAGTTTGCATGCAGCGACACGCCGGGGGCCCAGCCGTGGGGGCAAAGCATGTGCCTGTTGTGCACGGGAGGGGTGTGCCCACGCACACGTGGGAGGGGGGCGTTCTGGGTGCCTGGGCAGGCCCACACAAGTGTGGGAATGGCGTGTTGAACTCCGCGTGCCTGGCCGCTGGGCGGTCTTGGCTCACGCCCACGCAGAGCGGCCCATCACCGGTCAGGTCTGTCCACGGGTGTGTCCGAACGGGCTCGTGGGCGGAGCTGTAGCTGCCTCTGAGGCAGCCCCGGCCGCCCTTTTACATCTGGGGAAACCGAGGCACCGAACGGTTAAGTGACTTGCCCAAGGCTGCAGAGGGAATCAGTAAGAGCTGGGAAGAGAACCCAGCCGTCCAGGACTCTGTGGGCAGAACCGACGTGCCCGGGTGGGACACCAGGCTCTCCTGCAGGGCCCGTGGCTGGCGCAGAGGCCGGCTGGTGCCGTCTGTCGGGCTGAGATGTCACCACTGGAAAGTAACAGGCCCCGACCCTGGAAGGACGTGCTTGGTTTCAGTGGGGCTGCCCCCACGCAGGTCCGCTGTGGGGCAGGAGTCCGGAGTTTGCAGGGCCCGTTCGCAGCCCCCCTCCTTGCATGACAGAGCTGCCCTGAAAGACTTTCTCGGGGGCTCTCCAGTGCCGGCGCTGCGGCTGCGTCAGCCAGAAGCTCACCCGTCTGGTTTCACACTCTCCAGTGAGTGGCTGGCTTTTTTTTTTTTTTGCCTCTCGTACAGGAGGAAGGTAAATTACACAGCCTCTGGGCTGGAAAAAAAAAGAGCTGGATTTCAGAGCCGGGAAGGCGACGCTTGCTTCCGCTGCCGACTCTCGAAACTGCCCCGGCTCGCGAACACGGAGCATTGCCTCCTTTGTGGTCTGTGAAATCCACGGGGCAGCCCCGCAGGGCGGGAGCTGCTGGTTTAGGAAAACCCGCCGTCGTTTGGGCAACTCGAACAAGACGGGACGGGCCTGGCGCCCGTCAGCCGTAGCGCTCAAACGAGGTCAGTGCCATTTACAGCGGGGAGACGGGGAAACTGAGGCACGGTGTGTAGGTGTGTGTGTGGGGGGGGGGACTTGCTTTAGCCCACCCAGAGCTGGGACTTGAAGGCTCCAGCCACGCTTGGCTGCGTGTCCGGGTGGAGGATCCCAGCCCAGATACTAAGGGGATGGGCAGTTGGGGGCCGTATAAGTATCTGGGACGTCTCTGAAATAGCGCTGGGCCCTGGCAGCCAGTGGGTGGCGGAGGGGCTGCACCGTGTCGGCCTCGGGGGAGATCCAGGGGGGAATGAGGGGTGAGCTGAAGGCTGGCAGGAGCAGGTGCGGGGGAGGGCTATGGGCGGCGGGTTTCCTAGGCGGGGGGGGGGGGGGGGCGTTGCCTTCCCAACCCGCCAGCCTGGCTCTGCCCCCAGACCGGAGCGTTGCTGCCCCCCAGCGGCCGCCCTTCCTGTGCTCCAGGGCCAGGCCGGCTGGGGCCACATGCCACTCCACCTCCCCATGGCGCTGGGGGGGGCAGCTTGGCTCCCAGGGGGCGGGGCCTAGGTAGAAGGGGCGGGGCCAGGGGCTTGCCCCCCCCCCCTCCCCGCCCTACTTTCCCCCCTGCCCATGGGGAGGGCAGTGAACAGGGGCCGGTGCCCTCTAGGTTCTCCAGCCGGGGCATCGCCCGGCCGCCCGGCGAGCGGGCACCGTCTCTCCGGGAGCGCCGCCCGGCTGGAGCGTTGGCAGGGGGTCGGGGCTCCTGGCAGCCGAGGAGAGATGCATCCCGGGGCTCCTAGTTCCGTCCCTTTCCCTCCCTCCGCTCTGGACCCCGCCCGCCCGCCAGTGCCCCCTGCTAGCCCAGCCCTGA
This sequence comes from Pelodiscus sinensis, assembly GCF_049634645.1. Classification (NCBI taxonomy): domain Eukaryota; kingdom Metazoa; phylum Chordata; order Testudines; family Trionychidae; genus Pelodiscus; species Pelodiscus sinensis. The sequence continues at coordinate 1,439,099 of NC_134717.1, forward strand.
GCCCCCCGGAATGGGACACTGGGCAGCCCGGGGACCCCAGCCCTCTTCGTCCAGAGCACCGGGGTGCCGGCGGCTGCCCGGCCGAGGGAGCACGCGTGCCCCCTGCTTTCCACAGCCCACCTCTCCCGGAGCTCGGGGAGGGGTGCCCCCGTCTGCGTGCCCCTCGCTCTGCCCCGCCCGGCGGGCTGTGCGCCCGGGCTCCGGAACGGGGAGGCCGCGAAAACTCCTCTCTGGGCTCCTCACCTCGGGGGAGGGGGGCGGTTCCCCAGCACAAGCATCTGAGCGGCCCAGGTGGGGAGGCAGGAGGGGATCGGGCGCATTGTGCACATTCCTGCTCCGGAACAGGGCTCCCGGAGCGGGAGGGAGGCCAGGTGAGCCGTCAGGTGGGGGACGTCGGGGGGGCGGGCGCTGCCGGCGCGGCACAGCGCGCTCGGTATTTTCCCGAGGGGGCCGGCGTACCCGTGCGGCCGAGGCGCCTGCTCTCTGCGTGGGGCGCTCGGTGGCTCCGTCCCGGGGGTGCCCCTGCCCGGCGCGCGGAGCTGAGCCCTGTCTCTCTCTCTCTCTCGCAGGGTGCAAGCTGGCCTGCCACAGGAAATGCGAAGCCAAGGTAAGGAGCCGCGCCGGGCGCCGCCGAGTTCCCTCGTGCCGGGGGGGCTTGCGCGGGGCGGGGCGCCCCCTCCCTAGCGTTTCTGCCTGGGGTCCGGGTGGCACCTGCCTTGCAGGGAAGGACCTTTCCGTCGGCCCCCCAATCCCAGCCCGGCGGGGGTCGGTGCCATTCTTGCCCCCGGTGTCACCCGGGCCGTTTGAGGCTCATTTCGAACGGCTGCCCCTGAGCTCCCTGGGGGCTGAGCGCCGTGCCCCCGGGCACAGCTGGGGCTGAGTTCTTGCCCTGGCGTGGCCCAGCCGGGCGTGGGTTGGAGCTGGCACTCGGCCCCCGGCCTTGGGATCAGCCGCTGGTTCGGGATCGCGTGGCCGCCCCGGGCGAGCGCCGCAGGGGCTGGCGTGCCGGCTTCCCAGGGGGCACGTGCCCCACGGCACGGGGGCCTCCGGGCAGGGTGCGGCCGCGGGCAGGGGCAGCTGCGTGTGCCGGGAACCCCTCGTGCTGCAGCGGGTGCGTTGGGGTGACGTGCGGGAAGGGACACGGCCTCTGGTCTCCCCCCCGCCCTCCTCCGCTCCTCCACCTGCCTCTGCCGCCCCCTCCGCTGGCTCCGGGTTCCTCATGTGCCGCTTGTGCCTCCTCCTCCCCCCCTTTCCCCAGCGTCCCGGGTGCACCGGGCCTCACGGGCAGCGTTGCTTCCTATCTGCGGCCCGGTCCGATGGCAGAGGGCACGGTTCCCAGTCCCCGTCAGGGCGTTGGTGGAGACGTCTGGGGGGCTGACGGCCTCCTCCGGAACGGGGGGTCTTGTGCAGAGGGGCTGGGTGTGAAACTGGGTCTCCGGCTGGGGATGCCGCCTGGGGAGGGCGGGCGCTGGCGGAGGAATCGGGCAGGTCATGCTCTCCGCAAGCTCTGCCGAGGACCTGGCCGTGGGGTGGAGACAGGAGCCCGGTGGTGCCCTACGCAGCAGTCTCCCCACGTCTCTTCTCCAGCCCCCTGGGGAGACCCCCCCAGTACTGCAGAACCCCAACCTCCTCCTGGGGTTCCCCCTCTGCACGGACAGGTGGTGGGTGGGAGCTCTGGAACCAAGCGGAGCTGGGGTCACCCACCGGATCTGGGGTCCCCTACAACCGTGGTCACTGCCGACCCCTCCTCCATGCTGGTCTCCCCAGAAGGCAGGGTCCCTAGCATCCGGTGGTGGGTGGAGTTCTGCTGAAGCTCCACCCACACCTTTAAATTCCGCCCACAATGTCAGAGGAGGGGCTGCAGGGAGTGTGGCCCTCATTAGGTTTCAGAGTCAACGCTCAGCGCCATGGGCTCGGTTTGCCGACTCCAGGGCCTGTGATGGTGGGGATGCAGCGAGGGGGCTTCTCCTCTGTGCCCCTGCCAGCCTCTCTGTCCTCCATTGGGTCTGTGTCTTGCTGGGACTTCCCAGGGCTGGAGGCAGGTGCCTTTCTACCGGCATTGGGGCGCCAGCCACTTCACTCTGTGCGGGGAGCCCTGCCCCCCCGAGCTTAGCGCCCTTGGTACCATCCTGCCTGGGGCAAGGAAAGGAAAGAACCCCTTTTGCCCACCAGCGTGGGGCGAATGTAACTCTACCCTGGCCATGCTAAGGGACTCACCCAAGGTCCCCAGGATGTCTGTGGCAGAGCCAGTGTCACTGGCCTGCATGTGGGAAGGATGGTGCTGGGGTTCAGGGTTCTCTCTGCGGGCCGGGTTCGAGCAGGAGGGATCCAGTCTCCCGCACAGCCTGGGATTAAAATTCAAGAGACCCAGGATCACTTCCTTGGGCTGGCACACGAGATCTAGGGCGGGTCACTTTTGTCACGCTCTGCCTCAGTTTCCCCTGTGTCCAGCTATGCCGGTCCTGCCTTTGTCCGGCCAATTTGGACGGTGCCTCGTGCCCTGTGACTGGCCAGCACCTGGCTCCCGGTGCCCCCCTAGTCCGGAGGCTAAAGCTGAAGGCAGCCCCTGCCACCGTGGCGTGCCCTGGCTCAGAGCAGGTGATAAATGCGCCGGGGTTCCGTCTACACTAGTGCCCCTGAGCCGGCCAGCGTTCAGTGCCGGGAGATGGCCCAGAAGATGCCTGGGTAGACTGATTACGCAGCTCCTGTGCACCCAGAGACGGGCAGACGGACTCACAGACAAGCCAGGGCTCCGGGTCCCATGACCCAGCTGGGATCCGGAGGGGAACGGGGCCCTGAGCCTGGGGGAGCGAAGCCGGTTTCGGAAGGTGCTGGCGGAGGCGGTGGGGGACGGCAGCCGTGTGAGCTGCGTGCGCCTGGCGGGGAGGCCGTGCCTCGGAGCAGCGTCTGCTCTGGCTGAGAGCCGTGTTGCGCGGGCGAGGCCGGCGTGTGTCAATACCCCCCGGCAGGGGGCGGGCGCCAGCGAGCCGGGTGTCCTGTTGCAACACGACAGGCCGGGCAGTGAAAAGCAGCGAGCGACGCAGAGACCCTGCTGGCGCCCTTCCCGGGCCTGTGCACGGATCTGGCGGCCGTGAGCACGCCTGGGGGGGCGCGTGCCCTGCGTGAGCGCACACCTGTGTCTGCAGGTGCACGGTGGGGGTGGGCGAGCCTGCAGGCCGGCCTTGTGCTCCCGCCTCCTGGCCAGGGCAGATGGAGCTCCAGGGAGCTCCCCTCCGAGGTAGCTAGACCTGCTCTGAGCTGGCTCAGATGCCCCCCTGGGTGCATCGGTCCCTGGCGCTTCTCCAAGGAGGTGTCAGGCCCTGCTCGGGGCTGCCCCTGCGGCCGTGGGCACTGAGAGCCGGCAGCATGGCCTGGCTGCTGCCCCGATGCCAGCCTGAGTGCAGAGCTCCGGACCCCTCCGTTGCACCCTGATGAGCTGGGGCTCTCCGAAGCAGGGGCAGTGCCCCCGTCCCCGGTGCCCAGGGCTGTGCCCTCGTGCGTGGGGAGGGCACCGGTGGCGTGCGTGTGCAAGGAGGAAGGGGGCGGCAGGGAAGATACCAGCCTTCTGGTTTGGCCTGGCTCTGTTGGAATAAATCAAGCTGGGGATGTTGCTGGCTGGGCTAGCCCATCATTTCGGGTCTCTGTGGCTACAGCTTTAAACCCCAGCCGAGCCCTCGGGCTGTCACCCTTCCAAACCAGGCGAGTGGCCTGGACGTGCCAAGCTCCCCGCCGGCGGCTGCCCGCGCCCCGAGGGAACCGCTCTCGCTTGCCCAGGCGGGCGCGTTAGCCTGAGCCGCGGGAGAAACCCCACCCCCGGCCCAGGGCACGCGGGGGGCGCGGATCTCCGCGGCTGGGTTTCCTGGCTACGCCCGTGGACACCAGTTGTACGTCCTGCAGGCCTGCGGGCAGCCGCTTCCTAGCCGGGAGCGGGGGTGAAGATCTGCGGCTCGTGTTTGCGGACGCCGATCCAAACGCCGCCCGGGCCCAGGGCTCTGCCATGAGCGTAAAGAAAGGGTTTGGCTTTTCGATTCCTACTCGTTTTCTGGGGCAGTCGTCCTGGTGGCTCATGGCCTCTCTTGCCCCCCAGCGCCACCGGGGCTGAAAAACGGCTTTTCTCTTAAAACCTCCCCCAAAAGTGGTGATTTTCCGGCAAGGCCCGGGGCAGGAAAAGCCGCACGTTTCACGAGGCTAGTGATGCAGTCGTGCGAGCGGGCAGGTCGGTAGCCCAGGCCAGGGGCTGGGGGCATGCGGCCTGCCGGGGGAGTACGGGTGCTGCTCTAGAGGGGGATGGCGCCCCCCGGGGATCCGAGGGGAGTACTGCACCCACAGGACGGAGCCGGGCGGGTTTGCATGACACCCGCCTGCGTGTGATAGACGCTGGCTCCCGCGGAGGGTGGGGGAGGGGCTCGTTCCCGGCTTCCAGGCACCGTCAGCTTGGCCTGTGCTCTGAATAAGGCTTACCTCAGGCATCAGGCATCCTTCCCTCCCTGCATTCCTGGGGATGGAGCTGCAAAGCCCCCCTCTCGGCCCGGGCCCCTGCCGCAGAGCCGTTTCCTTGACGCCTGCTCCAAATGCAGTCAGGCCTTGATTGCTCAAATTGCTGCCATCTGGTTAATGCGATGGCGAAACTTCCCGGGGCTGGTTGGAAAGCGCCAGGCGCGGGTCTTGGGGCACCCGGGCTGCTGCTTGCAGAGACGCTGGTTCGAAGGGCTGGAGCGTCCCGGGGACGGAAACTGCCTGGGGGGGAGGGGAGGAATCCGGGTCCTTTTCCAGAGCCCTGAGGAAGGTCATTATAGATCCTCTCTTCTTCCCACGCTGCCCTGACCTGGAGGGACCCCTTTCAGTGGGGGGAGGGGCTAGCAGCCTCTCGAGCTTGCTCGGGCCTCTGAGTCTCTGCTGAGTCACAAAGAGCCCCGTTGGTGCCAGCGGTGGGATGGATCTCGGCGCAACTGAGACCGGAATCAGGCCCGGGGGAGGGGCCAAAAGTCTCCCCTTCCCATTGCCTTGAGTTCTCCAGTTCCCTAATATCCTGGGCCCACCCTCTCCCGAATGGCTATCAGAGGAGATCCGGCTGCCTCCCGGTTTGTCCTGGGAAGGGTGGTGGGGAGGGTGGGGCTTGTCTGTGGCTGCACTGCACACGCAGGCGTGGGATCGCAGGGTGGCACCACACACTGGCTTTGTTATTGTAGGGTCTCCTGCGGGTTGGGCGGCACACTGAACCTCGCGGTGGCGGCAGCTCTGCCTTGGAGCCACATCCGGTACTTTACGCTGCCCTGTAAAATCCTTCCCTTCGCTCCTTCCCTTCCCAAGTCGTGTCTCAAATCCCCGTCCTGACATGCCGCCTTGAAGCATGCTCCGGGACAGAGCGCGGTGTGGTGTGCTCAGGCTGTAGGGGTGCCCCAGTGGGGAGGCCGGGCAGAGCCAGCGAGAACTCCAGGATCTGTTTGTCTGACTATCCAGCAGCCTCACCACAGAATCACCTTTATCGTCCTGACCTCTTGACGCGGGCCAGGAACGCTCCCCCTTGAGTACTGCAAGTCGGCACTTGCGGAGAAAAATATTTACTTGCAATGCGTCATTAGACCACTAGATGTCTCTGTGCTGTACAGAATCCCAATCAGGGTGTGGCCCCCTGGTAAACACAGGGAGACCAAGCTGGGGTTCAAGCTGTGTGGAAGTGCCTCTGTGTGGTTGAACACCATCTTGTAACTGCCGTGATGAGTGTGGTAGAGGAACTCTTGAGAACAGAATCCCTAGATCGTGGCGGACAAGACCCGTTCCATCGCACGGCTGTGGAACCATCCAGCAGCAGCCCTGCCCTGGAGGAGGTTCCAGCGCTTGTGCAGTCAATACGGCTGTCAGCCTGGCTCCTGGCCCTGAAAGAGATCCAGAGAGTGAGCAGCAACATCCTGCGTGGGTTTGTGCCATAGAAAGTTGGCAGAAGTGGGGCTCCGGTGGGGCTGTGCCAGGAGGCTGGGAGAATTTCATCTCCCAAGTCCTTTGCTGCCCCTGCCAGTGTTCTTCCATGCGGGACGTCAAGGGCGAAGCGATCTGTCCCTGCCTCCTGGGCAGTGGGAGCAGGGGTAGGCGGAGGGCAGTCGGCTGTTAGGATGCCCAGGGACCAAACGAAACGTGGGCCTTGGGATGGACAGGCATTTTCACATGTGCTCCCGACTGGAAAACAAACTCTGCCTCTGCCTCCCCCCCGCCCGCCCAGGGATTTTGCATCTGGACCAAGCAGGCTTGGGAGGTTCTGGGGTCAGAAGCGGGTTGGCTCTGGGCGGCTGCAAAGCGCCGGGCAGGGGGCGTTTGGTGCCGCAGATCGGTTTTGCCTGAACCGGTTTGCTCGGTCTGAACGGCGAGCGGGGACAGAGCGTGCTGACGGCGGAGCATCTTTTAGGCCTGGGGTAAAGTCTCCATTCCAGGCACGTACGATGCAGCGCGGCTCTCCATGGCTCGGGAAATGCAGCCACCTCTGGGGTGGAGCCTGGCAGCGGCCGAAGGGCGCCCCGCACCTGCGCCGTGGTGCCAAGGCGAGGGATGCCCCTGACACACGTGGCGAGCGAAAGGCTGCATGCACGGGCGGGACGGGGAGGGGGTAGAAGACTTTAAGAACTGGCAGGGAGTTGGGGTAGAGCATGGTTTTGGTAGGAGCCCTGGGGAGCAGAGGTCGGAGGCCCCGTGCGCCCCTGTGCAACGTGGCTGCATGAACAGAGGGGCAGGGGGTAAGGCAGAGGGAATATTTTGAGTGCCAACCATGTGTATGGAGCCCTGGCCAGGGTCCATCTGGACTCCTGCTCCACCCCTGGCTCCGTCCCCCTTTGGCTGCGTTTCCCTGGCAGGGCTGTCAGCCTGGCCGATGTCTGGCCCCACCCTGGACCCGGGAAGCAGGGAGGTGGCTAGGGGGCCCTGTTTGCGCCTGGGCCTGCCTGTCCGGGGCTGTCTGGGAACCGGGCTGCTCCCGGAGGCAGGGCCGACGGGAAATGGCCTGTGGGCGGCAGACGCGCCCTCCTGGGCCCTGATGCTTTGCCGGGGGGAGCTGCGGACCCGACCTGCAGAGGAGTCATTTTAACTGTCCCGGATTGCCTGGGGTTTCTTCTGGCCTGGGCCGCTGCCAGCGTGGCGGCCGTTCCACGCCCTCCCTGGCAGCCCGGCCCTCGGCCCGGGCTATTCTTAGCATCTTCCCGCTGTTCCCCGAAATATTTTATCTAAACTCCCCCTGCCTCCCCCCGCACTGTGCAACGCCCGTGACCTCTTGTTCTGCCCTGGGCTGCTCATAAGCAGAGATGATCCCTGTCCTCTGTAGCATGTCCCGCTGCGTGTGCGCCGGCAGCTGTCCTCGGCAGAATTCCGCCCTCCGGCTCCGCACGTCCGGATCCCTGTCCTGGCATGCACCCGTTAGCCAGCCATGTTCGCCTTCGGCGGGGGGGAGAGGAGAGGGGGCGCTACCCGCATCACGATGGTTCTTCAGGGCTGCCGCTTCGATCCTGGCCCCAGCTGAGGTGGGAGACAGGAAATCCCTGTATCCCTGTTTTACCGACGAGGAAACGGCGGCCCGGTGAGATCAAGTGATGTGACCAAGGTCACACAGCGATGCAGTGGCAGAGACGAATGGCAACCCCATCCCCTGAGTTCTATTTCAAGCCCTTCCTCGCCCCGTTGCCTTCCTCTCCGTGCCCTGCCATTTCTCCGGGTCTGAGCTGCGGTGCTCGGCGCTTCTGGGAAGGGTCTTGAGTACTGGAGAGCTGAGAGCTAGCAGGAGGTTGGAGCTCCGGTGGCCAGCCCTGGCGTCGCGGGCGGGAGATGCCCGCAGCTGACAGGGAGAGCACAAGAGGACACACGTTCTGGAGAAGTGGGGACTAAGGACGTGTTTTACCCGGCAGCTCCCCTGCCTCCCTTCAGCCCCCGCCTGGCTCGAAGCCCAGCCCCTGGGACTCGGGAGCTGCGGCCCCCGGAGCGGCATGGCGAGCCATGCAGGAGGGCAGGCGCTTTCCCCGTGTTAGCGGGGGGGCCGTGCGTGCCACGGAGCCGGTGTGCGTTCCCCCGTGGGCATGTCCCTGCGCCTCCCCGGGTGGAGGAGACGCCCCCGCGCTCGCTCTGACAGCCGCAGCGCTGAAAGGAGCCGGGCAGCGAGAGGTGGGAAGGCGGGATGGACCGGGGGGGGGGGGGGAGCCATTCCGTCGCCGCGGCGACGCTATCGTAGCATCCGAGTTAGCGCGGGCCCGTCTGCACCAGCCGGAAATAGCAGCCCCGGCTCCTCGGAACGGGCCCTCCAGGGACACGGGGGGCATCGCGTGGGAGCCCGTCTGGGGGGTGTTGAGAGTGGTGGGGAGAGGCAGAAGAAAGGGGGGGAAGGGGAAGGGGGGGCAGAGTGACTGAAGGTGATGATGGAGGAGGGGAGTGGGGGGGTGATGGGGAAGTGTGACTTGGGGGGGACAAAGATGGGGGAGGGAAAAGGAGCGGGAGAAGTGTGACTGGGATGAGGAGGGGGAGGGAGCGGGAGGTGGGACTTGGGGGTGGAGGAGGAGGGAGTAGGGGGTGTGTGATGGTGGGACGGGAGGGGGGGTGTGACTTGGGAGGTGAGGAGGGGAGTGGGGTAGAGTTGTGACTTGGGGGGATGTAGATGGGCAGGGCAGTGGGGGCTGTAATTTGGGGGGATGAGGAGGGGAGGGGGCTGTAATTTGGGGGGATGAGGAAGGGAAGGGACGGGGGTGAACTTTGGCGGATGAGGAGGGGAGGGGAAGGGGGATGTAACTTGGGGGGATGACGAGGGGAGGGGGTGTAACTTGGGGGGATAAGGAGGGGAAGGGGGTGTAACTTGGGGGGATGAGGAGGGGAGGGGAAGGGGGATGTAACTTGGGGGGGATGAGGAGGGAAGGGGGAGGGGGGTGTAATTTGGGGGGATAAGGAGGGGAAGGGGGAGTAAATGGGGGGGATGAAGAGGGAAGAGGGAGGGGGTGTAACTTGGGGGGATGAGGAGGGAAGGGGGAGGAGGGTGTAATTTGGGGGAATAAGGAGGGGATGGGGGGTGTAATTTGGGAGGATGAGGAAGGGGAGTTGGGGGCGCGACTCGGGGAGAGGCGGGCGGGGCGGGGGCATGGGCAGGGAGGGGAGGCTGCAAGCCCCCCCCCAGGGCCGGGGGGCTCCGGCCAGGGCGGCGCGGGAGCGCGGGGCCCGGGGAGCCGCCCGGATGCTCGGTGGGCCCGGCGCTCGGCTGGGAGCAGCTGCAGATGCCCATGTAAGGCCGTCCCCGCCGCCCGCAGCCAGGCCAGGGTCAGCGCCGCTCTGGGAACTGCTACGTGCTTGCAGATCCCTGCTCCCTTCTGGCTGGGGCTCTGTGTGTGTGGGGGGGCTCTGTGTGTGTGGGGGGGGGGCTGTGTGTGTGTGGGGGGGGCTCTGTGTGTGTGGGGGGCTCTGTGTGTGTGGGGGGGCTGTGTGTGTGTGTGGGGGGGCTCTGTGTGTGTGGGGGGGCTGTGTGTGTGTGGGGGGGGGCTCTGTGTGTGTGGGGGGGCTGTGTGTGTGGGGGGGGCTCTGTGTGTGTGTGGGGGGGGCTCTGTGTGTGGGGGGGGCTGTGTGTGTGTGTGGGGGGGCTCTGTGTGTGTGTGTGTGGGGGGGCTCTGTGTGTGTGTGGGGGGCTCTGTGTGTGTGTGGGGCTCTCCCCCGTTCCAGGCTGCCCCCCCGACACTGGCAAGCAAAGCTTCCCGCGTCCAGTCACAGTGATTCCTTCATTCCCCGCCGAGGCCCCACCCGCTCCCTGTCTCCGCAGCCCCCTGCCGTGGCTGAGCCCATGACCCTGCTGCGGACCCTGCCGGAGCCGGGCTCCCCGCTGCGCCCCACGGAACAAAGGGGGGCACAGGAATGGCTGAGCTGCCCCCCCCCCACATCCGCCTGCCCGGCAAGAAGAGCCCCCGTCCTTCGCCGTGTTTGTCGGCTGTATTGGGTCCTCTTGGGGGCAGGCGTCCATTTGACAGCTAAGCAAACTGAGGCACCCGGGGACTAGTGGCATAGACCCCACGCTGTCATCGCTCCATAGGTTCCCAGGACTCCTGTGCACGTTTCGTTTGACCTCCTGGGGAACGGGCCAGAGAGCCGCCCCAAAATACCTCCCCAGACGGCTCTTTCTGCAATCCCCCCGTGTCTTTTGGGACCTGTGCTCGGTGAAATCCAACCCCTGGTCCCGACTCCGACCCAGCCGCATTTTCCAGCCTCGCGCCAGCTGGGAACACCCACAAAGTGTGGCTGAGAGGCCCTTTGGGAGGCAGACCATCGGCTCTGTGTTTGTCCAGCGCCTAGCACCGGGTCGGGGGCGGCTCTTACAAACGCCTGCAACACACACGACGCCCCAGCAAAGGCTCGTCTGGGGGCGCAGGGCGGTGGGCCGTGGCGCGGACAGAACCGCTAAGCAGAGGACGTCTCTCCCTGCGCCAAGAGCTCCGAAAACATCGGACAGCCTGTGGCGTCTTCATGCTCTCGGGGGCCTGGCGGGGCCTCCCAGCCGCCGGCCACCCTGCAGTCGGGGCGTGTGTCTGGCTCGGAGCCGTACCGGTTTGCTGCCCGCGCGCAGGGGCTGGTCCGTTTCTCCGCAGCCGGGTTGCAGGAGGAGCGTGCTCGCTGGGCGCTCCCTGGACGAAGTGGCAGGCCGAGCCAGACGGCCGCAGGCTGGATCCGGGGTCGGTTTTGCCCTGGGGAAGACAGTTGTCATAACAGAGGACTGCGGAGGGGTTCCTGCGGGCTTGCCCCAACACCCCAGAGGGGGGTGCACGTAATAATACGGAGCAGGAGAGCGGAGCCCAGCGCCCGGCCGGGGGACTGGCCCTTGGGTTTTGGGGACTCCGCGTCCGTCGCCTTGAGCTCTGTGCGGCCGGACCGCCGTGAGGGTCGCCGGAGGGGGTTCCTCTCGTGCCCGGCGGGCTGCTGCGCCGCCGCACACCTGCCGGCTCCGGCTCCCTTGGCATCCTGGCCAAATCCCTCTTGGCCACTCAATGGGCAAGGCCGCTTCCCCCCGTCGGCAAAGCCGGAGCAGCTGGCCTGTCCAGCGGGCGTGTGAGGCCCGCCCCTTTGGGGTCGCCAGCCCCCTGGCCGGCGTCATGGGACGCTGACAGTGCTACAGGAGGGGGGAGGATTTTGGGGACGCAGGATGCCCCTCCCCCCATCTCCAGGGAAGGGAAGGTCTCCGGGTCCGTACGGATGCTGCCGGCTGCTCCGAAGCCACGGCGCGGCTGATCCTTCTGAGCTGATTTACATGGACGGAGCTCTTTTTCCAGGGTCAGGTCATGGGGCAGGGGTCACGTTGAGGGTCACAGGGGGGCAGATCACGGTCTCTGAGTGTGAGGTCAGCACCCACGCCGTGCACAGCTGTTTCTTGCTGGGGTTGGTTCAAGGGAAGGCCTTTGTCTCCCCAGATGACCAAGAGGGGCTCTCAGGTACCAGCTGCCTCCCCCCGGCACAGTGGGGTGCAGCCCCAGATTGTATTCCCAGCTCACCCCGACTCTCTGGCCTGGTTGTGTCCTACCCTGGCAGACCCCCCTACTGCTGCTGGTTGTTGGTCCTGCACAAATGGAACCCTTCGCCCGCCCCCACTCCAAACGTACGGAGCACTCGGTTTCAGCTGGTTGGATGCAGCTGACTCTGGGGAGGCACAAGACAGCCACATATAAAAGGACGACCCAGGCTACTCAAACACTGCCTCCTGTTGGCATGGAAGGGGAAACGGGAGGGTGCATGCTGCCATGCAGCCAGGGGGGCTTGGGTCACCACAGGGTTTTAGCATCTGGGCCTTATTTCTTCAGACGATTTTGCTGGGAAATGTCGGTTTTGCGGCTTGGTGCACGGAGAGCAGTTCCCGGTGGCACGTCAGCTGCGTGTCTCCACTGGCCACGTCCCAGGGGGAGCAGGGTGTGGCTGGCTGCATTTCCTAGGACCCCACCCAGGCTGGGGCAGGCGGGTGAAATGCTCAGTTTGTCCCTTTTGGGTCACTGGGCACTGCTCCAGGATGCCCGGGTCTGCTCCTGCCTCCCTCTTTTGGGTGACGTGGTTCGCGCCTGCATGCCTCAGTTTCCCCAGAAGCCCTTCCCCAGCTCCCGTGGCTGCAGGGCCCGGTCCGGCCCCACGCACTGTCCCAACGAGGCTGGGAGGTGCCCGGCTGGCGGTCCAACCCCGCCAGGCCCCCCGCGATCAGATTAGCCAGCGCCCGGCAGGGGGCCGATTCAGACCCGCTCTCTGCTAGACTCTGCCCAGCGCTGGAGCGTTCTCTGGTGCGCCAGGTTCCCCCCCACGGCTCCGCAGTGGTGCATGAGCGTGGCAAGGCGCCTGCGCTCTGCGGCTGGGGATTGGCCCGGCATGCCAGGCGGCCGAGGGCGTCTCTGCCCGCAGCGCGGCCGGGAAAGGCATGAATATTGCATGGCCTGCAGGCCGGCGTGGGAATGGCCGGCGTGGCTTCCCGGGGGGAGTGCGGTTGCCATTTTGCATTCGCTTGTTCCGGGAAGCGAACCCGGCCCGCGGCGTGGCGCCTGCCCACCCTTTCCCGCCGGCCTCGGCAGGCCGCTGGCGGATCCGTGTGGCCATGGGAGACTCCTTAGGCCAGGGCGGTGTGTGTGGGCCACGCCCCCTGCCCCCAGACTGAGCCCAGGGCACGGAGACCAATGCCACGCTCTTGGAGACACCCCCTCGCCTGCGTCCCTTCGTGGTCCAGCGGATCAGGCCCTGGCCCTCTGTGGAACCGGCTGGATTTCTCCCGGCGGCAGAGGGGAACCAACCCAGTGTACTCTCCAGGGGCTGATATGCCCGTCTGAAATTCGCCGTCCCACCTCCTGGGAGCCCAAGGGCTCGTGGGCCGGCCGAAGTGGCCCCCGTGGTGCCCGGGCTCGTGCCCAGGAGGGCTGGGTGCGTGAGCTGGCCCACCGTGGGCAGGTCATGTCTTGTGCTCTGCTACCCTCAGTCGAACCACTGGCTGGACAACGGGAGGTGCCTGAAATGCGATGGGTTTCCGAAACGCGGCGAGGGAGGGGCCCGGGGTGGGGGACGCTGTGCTGCCCTCAATGCCCCAGCGGAGAGATGGGCCCAAAGGGGTGCGGGGGGACAGCCTGGCCGTCTCTTTACCAGGCAGGTTGGTACCCACCCTGCCTTTGGAGACAGGAGCAAAGGGGCACAGGGCGGTGCAGGACGGGGCTGGCACATCGGGATGTGATCCTGGAGTGGCGGGAGCTAGGAATTCTCCTTGCCTCCCTGAGCCAGCCTGCCAGCTGCCTCAGTTTCCTATCTGTGTAGCGAGGGTCAGCCGCTGAGCCTGGCCGGACGCTGTGGCTTTGTAATGGCTGGTTTGTGGCAGCAGGGGGGGAGGTTTCTCACCCCTGTTCCCCTTGCCCCATGAGGTGCCCAGAGACCCGGGGTCTTCGCTGCTGTCTGTCTGGGCAGTCCAGCCACCCTGCCGTATACCCACGCCACCCCTGCGTCCCCTCCTGCCGGGCTCCCTGCCCACTGGTGCGCTGGGGAGAAGAGGGCTGGGTAGGGCACGGACCCGAGACTGGCGAGACCTGGGTTGCAATCTCTGCTCTGCCACAGATGTCCCGCATAACCCTGGGCAAGTCACTTAGCCGCGTGGTGCCTCAATTTCTCATCTGTGTAATGAGGATAAAGAGCCCTGTCTTGCAGGCTCAATGCACGGGTGTGGGGGGCCGGGTGCACAGAAGGTACAAAGCTTTTCCATTCCAGCAGCCAAGGCCCGGGCGGGGCGGGGGAGCGCGGTTCGGACGGGGCGGAGGAGGGGTGGCAGCCGAGCCTCTGCGGCGGGAGGCGGGTTTGGCAAAGCCCATCTGCTTTCGCAGCCAGGAGCCTGGTGCCCGCCCTGACCAGGCGAGCCAGGGAGACTCCCACGCATGCCTGGTGCCCCCGGGGAGTGCTCCTGGTTGGCACCCCCCTCGTTAGCCAGCTGCCCAGCTCTCTAGGGGCAGCGGCGGCATGTGCTGGGCCTGCCGGTGTCCCGGGAGGGCTGGCTGCAAGGCGGGAGCGCTGGTTCCCAGAGGCCCTTGCTGCGGCTGGCACCGGCAGAGAGGCTTATGGGAGTTTAGGCGGAGGCGGCAGGCCTGGGGCCATGGATGGGGGGGTGTCCTTCTGGGCCCGATCCGGGCAGGAGCCGAGATTCCCAGCTCCAGCCGCTGAGCCGGGCCCTGGGGCTCCCATCCCGGTGCCGGCCCAGAGAGGCGAGCGGCCTTGTGCTGCCGCGGGAATGGGGCTCTCTGCGGGGCTGCCGGGCGGGGAAAACTCCTCCCCGAGGGCCGGTTCAGCCAAGCCAGCTTCCCCCGACCCTCCTGCTGCCGCTGTGGGCTCCTAAACTCATTCTCCTGCCGTGGCTGCGCACTGCACCTTCACAAGCCTGGGCAGCAGCAGCTGAGCCCGTCCCACGGCCGGAACTAGCGGGGTAGCTCCCTCAGACGGCAGCAGTAGGGGGCTGTTACCCTCCACTGGCCCGGTCCTGCGAGAGAGGGGTGAGGCTGTCCGTGTCCACGCGGCGTGTCTGCCACTCACACACCACTGGGCCCTGATTGCCGGGAAGCGGCCGGACGCAAAGGGGGAGGCTGGCGCAGCCGGGAGCCACCGCAAAGAGCGTCACCCTGCCAGCGGCAGGTCCCGGGCGCCCGGACTCCCGGCCCTGTTGGTGTTGGCTGCCGCCGCCTCCCCTTGTCCTCGCTGGCCCTGGTTCCGTGCCACGGGGCGGCCCGCACACACCTGCTTTGACCTGGCGCAGGATTCCCACCGGAGTGAAATTCCTCAGATTCCTGGGGGGGCTCCTCCGTCTCGCCCCTTCCTAGCCAGGCCCGGGGTGGAGAAAACCAAGGAGCTCCGGGCTGGGCCAGGCGGCGGCGCCCACAAGGGTGCCAGTGGGGGGGCTGCCCCCCACACCCCAGCCTTGCGCGGCCTCCATGCAGCGGTGCAGAGGACACGGCTCCTTGCTGGCCTGCGGCCAGAAGCCGCTTGTTGTTGCAAAATAGCCTCCCTCCCCCCGGAGCTAATGGCCATTTGTACATGATTAAGCCGGGCGCTGGCGGGCAGCCAGCCCCGCCTGAACACTGTGTGCGCAGACAAACAATTGCTGCAGGCGCGCCGGACAGCGGGCAGGACCTCGCCGCAGGTACGGGGGGCCTGGGAGTGGAGCGTCGTCCTGGTCACGGCTGTGCCGCGCCCCAGCTGGCCCCACCTGAGGCCCGGCGCTGGGGCTCCCGCTCTCGTTCGCCGGCCCCGAGTCCTTCGCCCGGGGTGCAGCCGGGGTGCAGGGACTGTCCCCCATCTCCCCTGCGCCCAGCTCTGGGGAGGTGCCTGGGCGGGCCGGTGAGCTGCTGTCCGCTGTAGCACCCGGGATCCGCATGGGCGCTGCCTCCCGGAGGGACTTGGTAACACGCAGGTTCTCTGGGGATTGCTGGGTGCTCTCTGAACGTGGCGCGGGTGGGGTGAGAGCCGGGCAGTGGCTGGGGGGTTGTAGTGGGGGTGGGGGTGGGGTTAAAACTGCAGTGACTACGTGCCTCATAACTTCCCCATAAGGCCTGACAGGGCTGTTTTCCCTTCTGGGGAAACTGAGGCATGGAGGCTAAGGGATCTGCCCAAGGCCACACAGGGAGGCTGTGGCAGAGGGGACTGACTCCTGGTCACCAGGGGGCCAAGCGAGTGACCAAGTGCCTCATAACCTCCCCATAAGGCCTGAGAGGGCTCTTTTCCCTTCTGGGGAAACTGAGGCATGGAGGCTAAGGGATCTGCCCAAGGCCACACAGGGAGGCTGTGGCAGAGGGGACTGACTCCTGGTCACCAGGGGGCCAAGCGAGTGACCAAGTGCCTCATAACCTCCCCATAAGGCCTGAGAGGGCTCTTTTCCCTTCTGGGGAAACTGAGGCATGGAGGCTAAGGGATCTGCCCAAGGCCACACAGGGAGGCTGTGGCAGAGGGGACTGACTCCTGGTCACCAGGGGGCCAAGCGAGTGACCAAGTGCCTCATAACCTCCCCATAAGGCCTGAGAGGGCTCTTTTCCCTTCTGGGGAAACTGAGGCATGGAGGCTAAGGGATCTGCCCAAGGCCACACAGGGAGGCTGTGGCAGAGGGGACTGACTCCTGGTTACCAGGGTGCCAGGCCCGTGTCTTACCCAGCAAGGCTCCTGTGTCTGAGGACAGAGCCAAGCTCACACATACGCCATGTTTGCCCGCTGTGCATCTCCCAGCTCGCACGGGGCAGGGTCGTGGGGTTGCTCCCAGGGCTGCCTGCTGGGGCCCGGCTGGGATCCCCGCTGCCCAGCGTCTGTGGGGGACGGGGGAGTGCTGGCGGGCAGATCAATTCGGGAAGGGAGCCCAGGGCCAGGGTCGTGGGTCAGCCCCCAGGACTGGGAGGAGTTTGGGGCGGGTGGGGCAGGCAGGTCGTGGGAGCAGGACAAGTCCGCGTGCCACTACCGGAGCCGCCCTCCTCCTCCTCCGGCCCCTCCCGGCCTCCGATCTCCGGGCCTGTTTCCGGAGTTGCTTCTGGGCCGCGCTGGAATGTTGGGGCTGGGCTACCCATGGGCACCACGGGGGTGGGGGAGAGCCCTGTGTGGTTGGAGCATTGTGTGTGTGTGGGGGGGTGGCACACCCGTGTGGTCTGCCAGCAGTGCATGGGGGGGGGGTGTCAGTTCTGGAGGGGGAGGGAGCAGCCAAGCAAGCCGGCCTTACGGGAGCGGTGCCAGCTGACTTGGGTGGCACCCAGCTCCCTGGGCAGTGGGCGGAGATGGCAGAGAGGTGCCAGGGCCGGGTAGTAGCACCAGGGCATGAAGCCAGGGGCAGCGTGTCTCCCGCCCTGGCACCTGGGAACCTCCTGCAGCTGCTCCTGCCACGCACCCTCCCTCTGGGCCCATACACCTGCCCTAGCCCAGCCTCTTGTGGGGCCGGTGGAGCAGCGTGGGGCTTCCAGAGCTCAGGGTCTGTAGGCCCTTGGTGTTCCCTCTGCTTTTTGCCACCAGTGTGCGGAATACATTTTGTTCACTGCACCGAGCCATGCGCAGATGTGCACCACCTGCTGGCGGTAGGCGCTCTGCTCCTCAGCTCGGTGACACTGGACTGTCTCCTGGGTGGCCGCCCAAGTGCTCAGCTTCTTGGCACGTGCCCTGGCTGGGCCCTGAGTTCCTACGGGGAGGAGAGGAAAACGGGGCAAGTCCCCACCCCGCTCCATGCCGGCCTCTGGGTCCACTCGCTTGTTTGGGGGCCAGCACTGACCCACTCCCTAGGAGGAGAGTGGACCCCGATCGCCGCCCCGTGCGGGGGAAGCTGACCCAGGCTTGGGGGCGTGCCCACAGCCCTTCCGCGGCCTCGTCTGTACTACAGGCGGCTGCCCCGCAAGGCCGCGGTCCCCAGGGTGCAACTCCCAAACGGTGGCCTGTGAAGCTCTGGGCCAGGTCTGTGCCCCCCCTCGGCTCCCCAGGCGAGCGCAGGACCCCCCCAACCCTGCGTTAGAGCCCCCCAGCCCACGCTGCAGATGTTGCGGCAGGTGGCTCCGTGGGGGCCCCTCCTCCCCGGGCGAGGGTAGCAACCCCCCGGTGTCTCCACAACAGGGCCGGCGGCGGGCCGGGCGCCTGCGCGAGGGCTGCAGGAATGTGGCCTTGTGCCGCCGAGCGGGCCCAGCCGGTGCCGCGGTGCTGGGCAGCCGCCGGGCAGGGGCTCCCTCCCTGTGTGGGCAGGTCGTGTTGACTCAGGGCCGGGCGGGGCCTTTTGTGTCAGTGCAAAACTATTCGGCCTCTGTCTGAGCTCCAGGGGGTCACTCGGCCCCAGCGGGCAGCCCGGCCCTGTCTGCGGGGGCCTGGCGTTGGCACAAGCGCCCCCCCCGAGCCCATCTCGTGCCCAGAGCTGTCGTGGCACGGCCCCTAGGCAGCCCCACAGGCCACCCCGGGGGGTCCTAGCAGGACCTCCCCTTCTATCCCCCCAGGTTGCTCTCTGCTGCCGCCCCCCCCCCACCAGCCTGGGCTCTCCCTGCTGGGGGGCAGCTCTGCCCACGCGGCTGGGGACTGGCTACCGGCTCGTGTCTCACCGTCTGGGGCGGGTCAGCGTCCTCCTACACCGTCTGGGGCGTTCGGCGGGGATTGCTTGGGGATGTGTCACCGGCGGGGAGAGCTCTGCCCTGGCTCCCCGGCCTCCTCGGATACCCCACCGCTGGGATGGGGGGTGCATCTGTGAGCCCCCGGCAGCGTGGCAGCTACTGCCCACGGCCCTCTGCGGCGGGTTGTGGCTGTGCACAGCAGCCCCCTTGCGCCGGCCCTGCAGGGCAGCAGGCGGCCCTGGACGGGCGTGAAGAGCCAGGAGATCTGGGTGTGATTGCCAGCCCGCCTGCCCTGCCCGGCCCGGACCCACTGCGACCTGCCCCCGCCCATCGCCCCCTCAGTGGGGACGAATCCAGGCTGGGCACTGCTGATGCTGGGTGCTCCAAAGGGAGGGGCACCCTGCCTCCGGAAGGCCATGCTGTGCCCTGAGGGGGGGGCAGCGCTCTCCACCAGATCATCACTGACACGGAGCGCGTCAGTTACCGGCTCTAGCGCATCAGTTACCTGCTCTAGCGCGTCAGTTACCTGCTCTAGCGCGTCAGTTACCGGCTCTAGCGCATCAGTTACCAGCTCTGATGTGTCAGTTACCGGCTCTAGCGTGTCAGTTACCGGCTCTAGCGCATCAGTTACCGGTTCTAGTGCGTCAGTTACCAGCTCTGATGTGTCAGTTACCGGCTCTAGCGTGTCAGTTACCGGCTCTAGCGCGTCAGTTACCGGTTCTAGCGTGTCAGTTACCAGCTCTGATGTGTCAGTTACCGGCTCTAGTGCGTCAGTTACTTGCTCTAGCGCGTCAGTTACCGGCTATAGCGCATCAGTTACCTGCTCTAGCGCGTCAGTTATCTGCTCTAGCGTGTCAGTTACAAGCTCTAGTGCGTCAGTTACCTGCTCTAGCGCGTCAGTTACCGGCTGTAGCGTGTCAGTTACCGGCTGTAGCGCGTCAGTTACCGGCTCTAGCGCGTCAGTTACCGGCTCTAGCGCATCAGTTACCTGCTCTAGCGTGTCAGTTACAGGCTCTAGTGCGTCAGTTACTGGCTCTAGCACGTCAGTTACCGGCTCTAGTGCGGCAGTTACCGGCTCTAGCGCGTCAGTTACCGGCTCTAGTGTGTCAGTTACCTGCTCTAGCACGTCAGTTACTGGCTCTAGTGCGTCAGTTACTGGCTCTAGCACGTCAGTTACTGGCTCTAGCACGTCAGTTACCGGCTCTAGTGCATCAATTACAGGCTCTAGCATGTCAGTTACCGTTTCTAGTGCATCAGTTACCAGCTCTAGCACGTCAGTTACCGGCTCTAGCACATCAGTTACAGGCTCTTGACCTGGAGCACATTGGGATTGGTCCTGCCTTGGGTGGGGGGCTGGACCTGGTGACCTCCTGAGGTCTCTTCCAGCTCTAGGATTCTGAGTTACTGGCTCTAGGGGCATGGGTCCCACCTCCTGCCGAAGCTGCGGTGAATTGCGGGAAGGCGGTGGTGCTTTGGAGGCGGCAGGAGTGCGATCCGGTGCCCCAGCCAAAAGACCCCAGCTTGCGCATTACTCGAGGGGACCTCTCCTCCCTCCGGCAGCTGGCTCCCTGCTCCCTTGCCGCCCTGGCCCCTAGCCTGGGCGTGGATTTCTAGCTCTATGATCTCGCTGGTGCTCGTGCCCTTCGCTGATCACCCGGGCAACAGGTCCCCCGGCCCCTCTCAGCCACGCCGTGAGCTAGCTCGGAACAGCCCTGTGGGCCACGGTCAAGTTGGCGGCTCTTCCCGCTGCGAGAGCCCATCAGCTTCTCGTCGGCTGGCTCGTTCGGCGGCTCGTGCGGGGCCTGGGTTTGAGCGGCGGTCGTGCTCCGCTGCCGCTGCTGCTGCCGGCCCTCGGGCTGGGTGGGGGGCATCCCTGCAAACACAGAGGCTCGGAAGCCGGGTCTTAGGAACCTAAAGCTGCTCGGGTCCCATGTCCTCAGAGGACCATCCGCATTGGGCACCTCTGAGTGCCTGGCCCAGGGTGGGGAGGAGCAGGGGGCGGCAGCGTTCCAGGCCTGGCTCCATGGCCTGGTTCCCCCCGCTGCCAGGCAAAGGGAAGCAGCTGGCAGGGGGCGGGGGGTTGTGGCCCAGGGCTGTGCTGCTCAAGCTGCTTCGAGGAGGCAGGAGGGCAGGGGCAGGGGACGGTGCCCGTCCAGTGCTGGCTGGCGAGGGTCAGAGCCGGGCTATCCCGGGAGATCGGGGGGCAGGAGAGCGTGGGGAAAGGGTGGGTTCGAATGGGCGGGACAGCCGATGCAGGGGGGCCGCCTGGCCCAGCGCGCAGGCAGGACCGGCAGCCTCACCAGGGACCTGCCGGGTGAAACCGCTGCTGTCGTGGGATTCCCAGGCTGAGCAGACGCCGAGCCCCCTCCGGCAGGGAGGGCAGCTGTAGGCAGCCCCCACTTACCAGCAGCCGCTGCTCTCCACTTTGCACTTGGAGCCGGGCCCGGCCAGCAGCCGCTGCTCTGCACTCTGCACTTGGAGCCGGGGCCCGGCCAGTAGCCGCTGCTCTCCACTCTGCACTTGGAGCCGGGGCCCGGCCAGTAGCCGCTGCTCTCCACCCTGCACTTGGAGCCGGGCCCGGCCAGCAGCCGCTGCTCTCCACTCTGCACTTGGAGCCGGGCCCGGCCAGCAGCCGCTGCTCTCCACTCTGCACTTGGAGCTGGGGCCCGGCCAGCAGCCGCTGCTCTCCACTCTGCACTTGGAGCTGGGGCCCGGCCAGCAGCCGCTGCTCTCCACTCTGCACTTGGAGCTGGGGCCCGGCCAGCAGCCGCTGCTCTCCACTCTGCACTTGGAGCCGGGCCCGGCCAGCAGCCGCTGCTCTCCACTCTGCACTTGGAGCTGGGGCCCGGCCAGCAGCCGCTGCTCTCCACTCTGCACTTGGAGCTGGGGCCCGGCCAGCAGCCGCTGCTCTCCACTCTGCACTTGGAGCCGGGCCCGGCCAGCAGCCGCTGCTCTCCACTCCGCACTTGGAGCCGGGCCCGGCCAGCAGCCGCTGCTCTCCACTCTGCACTTGGAGCCGGGCCCGGCCAGTAGCCGCTGCTCTCCACCCTGCACTTGGAGCCGGAGCCCGGCCAGCAGCCGCTGCTCTCCACTCTGCACTTGGAGAGGGGCCCGGCCAGCAGCCGCTGCTCTCCACTCTGCACTTGGAGCCGGGGCCCGGCCAGCAGCCGCTGCTCTCCACTCTGCACTTGGAGCCGGGGCCTGGCCAGCAGCCGCTGCTCTCCACCCTGCACTTGGAGCCGGGCCCGGCCAGCAGCCGCTGCTCTCCACTCCGCACTTGGAGCCGGGCCCGGCCAGCAGCCGCTGCTCTCCACTCCGCACTTGGAGCCGGGCCCGGCCAGCAGCCGCTGCTCTCCACTCTGCACTTGGAGCCGGGCCCGGCCAGTAGCCGCTGCTCTCCACTCCGCACTTGGAGCCGGGGCCCGGCCAGCAGCCGCTGCTCTCCACTCTGCACTTGGAGCCGGGCCCGGCCAGCAGCCGCTGCTCTCCACTCTGCACTTGGAGCCGGGCCCGGCCAGCAGCCGCTGCTCTCCACTCTGCACTTGGAGCCGGGCCCGGCCAGCAGCCGCTGCTCTCCACTCTGCACTTGGAGCCGGGGCCCGGCCAGCAGCCGCTGCTCTCCACTCCGCACTTGGAGCCGGGGCCCGGCCAGCAGCCGCTGCTCTCCACTCCGCACTTGGAGCTGGGGCCCGGCCAGCAGCCGCTGCTCTCCACTCTGCACTTGGAGCCGGGCCCGGCCAGCAGCCGCTGCTCTCCACTCTGCACTTGGAGAGGGGCCCGGCCAGCAGCCGCTGCTCTCCACCCTGCACTTGGAGCTGGGGCCCGGCCAGCAGCCGCTGCTCTCCACTCCGCACTTGGAGAGGGGCCCGGCCAGCAGCCGCTGCTCTCCACCCTGCACTTGGAGCCGGAGCCCGGCCAGCAGCCGCTGCTCTCCACTCTGCACTTGGAGCCGGGGCCTGGCCAGTAGCCGCTGCTCTCCACTCTGCACTTGGAGAGGGGCCCGGCCAGCAGCCGCTGCTCTCCACTCTGCACTTGGAGCCGGGCCCGGCCAGCAGCCGCTGCTCTCCACTCTGCACTTGGAGCCGGGGCCCGGCCAGCAGCCGCTGCTCTCCACTCTGCACTTGGAGCCGGGGCCTGGCCAGCAGCCGCTGCTCTCCACTCTGCACTTGGAGCCGGGGCCTGGCCAGCAGCCGCTGCTCTCCACCCTGCACTTGGAGCCGGAGCCCGGCCAGCAGCCGCTGCTCTCCACTCTGCACTTGGAGAGGGGCCCGGCCAGCAGCCGCTGCTCTCCACTCTGCACTTGGAGCCGGGCCCGGCCAGCACCCGCTGCTCTCCACTCGGCACTTGGAGCCGGGCCCGGCCAGCAGCCGCTGCTCTCCACTCCGCACTTGGAGCCGGGCCCGGCCAGCAGCCACTGCTCTCCACCCTGCACTTGGAGCCGGGCCCGGCCAGCAGCCGCTGCTCTCCACTCTGCACTTGGAGCCGGGCCCGGCCAGCAGCCACTGCTCTCCACCCTGCACTTGGAGCCGGGGCCCGGCCAGCAGCCGCTGCTCTCCACTCCGCACTTGGAGCCGGGCCCGGCCAGCAGCCGCTGCTCTCCACTCTGCACTTGGAGCCGGGGCCCGGCCAGTAGCCGCTGCTCTCCACTCTGCACTTGGAGCCGGGCCCGGCCAGCAGCCGCTGCTCTCCACCCTGCACTTGGAGCTGGGGCCCGGCAGGCAGCCGCTGCTCTCCACTCCGCACTTGGAGCCGGGCCCGGCCAGCAGCCGCTGCTCTCCACCCTGCACTTGGAGCCGGGCCCGGCCAGTAGCCGCTGCTCTCCACTCCGCACTTGGAGCCGGGCCCGGCCAGCAGCCGCTGCTCTCCACCCTGCACTTGGAGCCGGGCCCGGCCAGTAGCCGCTGCTCTCCACTCTGCACTTGGAGCCGGGCCCGGCCAGCAGCCGCTGCTCTCCACTCTGCACTTGGAGCCGGGCCCGGCCAGTAGCCGCTGCTCTCCACTCTGCACTTGGAGCCGGGCCCGGCCAGTAGCTGCTGCTCTCCACTCCGCACTTGGAGCCGGGCCCGGCCAGCAGCCGCTGCTCTCCACTCTGCACTTGGAGCTGGGGCCCGGCCAGCAGCCGCTGCTCTCCACTCTGCACTTGGAGCCGGGGCCCGGCCAGCAGCTGCTGCTCTCCACCCTGCACTTGGAGCCGGGGCCCGGCCAGCAGCCGCTGCTCTCCACTCTGCACTTGGAGCCGGGCCCGGCCAGCAGCCGCTGCTCTCCACTCCGCACTTGGAGAGGGGCCCGGCCAGCAGCCGCTGCTCTCCACTCTGCACTTGGAGCTGGGGCCCGGCCAGCAGCCGCTGCTCTCCACTCTGCACTTGGAGCCGGGCCCGGCCAGTAGCCGCTGCTCTCCACTCTGCACTTGGAGCCGGGCCCGGCCAGCAGCCGCTGCTCTCCACTCCGCACTTGGAGCCGGGGCCCGGCCAGCAGCCGCTGCTCTCCACCCTGCACTTGGAGCCGGGCCCGGCCAGCAGCCGCTGCTCTCCACTCTGCACTTGGAGCCGGGCCCGGCCAGTAGCCGCTGCTCTCCACTCTGCACTTGGAGCCGGGCCCGGCCAGCAGTCGCTGCTCTCCACTCTGCACTTGGAGCCGGGGCCCGGCCAGCAGCCGCTGCTCTCCACTCTGCACTTGGAGCCGGGCCCGGCCAGCAGTCGCTGCTCTCCACTCTGCACTTGGAGCCGGGGCCCGGCCAGCAGCCGCTGCTCTCCACTCTGCACTTGGAGCCGGGCCCGGCCATCAGTCGCTGCTCTCCACTCTGCACTTGGAGCTGGGGCCCGGCCAGCAGCCGCTGCTCTCCACCCTGCACTTGGAGCCGGGCCCGGCCAGCAGCCGCTGCTCTCCACTCTGCACTTGGAGCCGGGGCCCGGCCAGCAGTCGCTGCTCTCCACTCCGCACTTGGAGCCGGGCCCGGCCAGCAGCCGCTGCTCTCCACTCTGCACTTGGAGCCGGGCCCGGCCAGCAGCCGCTGCTCTCCACTCTGCACTTGGAGCTGGGGCCCGGCCAGCAGCCGCTGCTCTCCACTCTGCACTTGGAGCCGGGCCCGGCCAGCAGCCGCTGCTCTCCACCCTGCACTTGGAGCCGGGGCCCGGCCAGCAGTCGCTGCTCTCCACTCCGCACTTGGAGCCGGGCCCGGCCAGCAGCCGCTGCTCTCCACTCTGCACTTGGAGCCGGGCCCGGCCAGCAGCCGCTGCTCTCCACTCTGCACTTGGAGCTGGGGCCCGGCCAGCAGCCGCTGCTCTCCACTCTGCACTTGGAGCCGGGCCCGGCCAGCAGCCGCTGCTCTCCACTCTGCACTTGGAGCCGGGCCCGGCCAGTAGCCGCTGCTCTCCACTCTGCACTTGGAGCCGGGGCCCGGCCAGTAGCCGCTGCTCTCCACTCTGCACTTGGAGCCGGGCCCGGCCAGCAGCCGCTGCTCTCCACTCTGCACTTGGAGCCGGGGCCCGGCCAGCAGCCGCTGCTCTCCACCCTGCACTTGGAGCCGGGGCCCGGCCAGCAGCCGCTGCTCTCCACTCTGCACTTGGAGCCGGGGCCCGGCCAGCAGCCGCTGCTCTCCACCCTGCACTTGGAGCCGGGGCCCGGCCAGCAGCCGCTGCTCTCCACTCTGCACTTGGAGCTGGGGCCTGGCCAGCAGCCGCTGCTCTCCACTCTGCACTTGGAGCCGGGGCCCGGCCAGCAGCCGCTGCTCTCCACTCTGCACTTGGAGCCGGGGCCCGGCCAGCAGCCGCTGCTCTCCACTCTGCACTTGGAGCCGGGGCCCGGCCAGCAGCCGCTGCTCTCCACTCTGCACTTGGAGAGGGGCCCGGCCAGCAGCCACTGCTCTCCACTCTGCACTTGGAGAGGGGCCCGGCCAGCAGCCGCTGCTCTCCACTCCGCACTTGGAGCCGGGCCCGGCCAGTAGCCGCTGCTCTCCACTCTGCACTTGGAGCCGGGGCCCGGCCAGCAGCCGCTGCTCTCCACTCCGCACTTGGAGCCGGGCCCGGCCAGCAGCCGCTGCTCTCCACTCTGCACTTGGAGCCAGGGCCCGGCCAGCAGCCGCTGCTCTCCACTCTGCACTTGGAGCCAGGGCCCGGCCAGCAGCCGCTGCTCTCCACTCTGCACTTGGAGCCGGGCCCGGCCAGCAGCATCTAATAAGCTTGGGACCGGCTGCCCAAGCCTTTAAGGCACTTCCTCTCAAATGGAAACTGAGACTAGATTAGAGCAGCAGCCAGGCCGAGGCAGCGTCTCGCCAGCCTGGTGAGGATGGGCGTGTGGGTGTCGGGGCGGGGGACCTGCTGACTCAGCCCTGGCTGTAGGGGTGTAGCGGGTGCAGGGGGAAGCAGGTGACGTCTTTGCTGGGCCTAAGAGATTCTGCTGCCTGGCGGTGGAGCAGGGTTGGGGTCTCTCCTTGTGCCCCGCCCGTGAAGACGGGAGAATCGGGAGGGACCCAGCAGTCTGCAGGGAAGCCGTTGGGTTTCAGGCAGGCGGCGGGGGCGTCTCCGAGGCCTGGAGGAGTTTCTCCAGCTAGTGGAGTGCGGATGCGGGGAGACGGGCCGGGGCTGCCCAGCCTGACTCACAGCCCAGAGCGATGCACTTAGTAAAGAGCTCATGTGTGGGCGTGCCGAGCCCCGTGGCTGAACTCGAGGGGGCCTCTTGGCCAAATTGGCCCTGACGTGCATTTCGCTCAGCGGGGACGTGCCCGGCGCCGAAAGGCCGGGGGGGTCCCTGTGCATTTCAGAAAAATCCATCTGTGACTAGCAGAGCTGACCCAGGCACTGTCCCTGGCTCCCCCCTCTGCAGCCCCCCCCCAGAGCTGGGTCCCTGGCTCTCCCCTCTGCAGCCCCCCCCCCAGCTGGGTCCCTGGATCTCCCCTCTGCAGCCCCCCCCAGAGCTGGGTCCCTGGCTCTCCCCTCTGCAGCCCCCCCCAGCTGGGTCCCTGGATCTCCCCTCTGCAGCCCCCCCCAGAGCTGGGTCCCTGGCTCCCCCCTCTGCAGCCCCCCCCCAGAGCTGGGTCCCTGGCTCTCCCCTCTGCAGCCCCCCCCAGAGCTGGGTCCCTGGCTCTCCCCTCTGCAGCCCCCCCCAGCTGGGTCCCTGGATCTCCCCTCTGCAGCCCCTCCCAGAGCTGGGTCCCTGGCTCTCCCTCCTCTGCAGCCCCCCCCCCAGAACTGGGTCCCTGGCTCCCCCCTCTGCAGCCCCCCCCAGAGCTGGGTCCCTGGCTCTCCCCTCCACAGCCCCCTCCAGAACTGGGTCCCTGGCTCCCTCCTCTGCAGCTCCCCTCCAGAACTGGGTCCCTGGCTCCCCCCTACGCAGCCCCCCCCAGAGCTGGGTCCCTGGCTCTCCCTCCTCTGCAGCCCCCCCCCAGAACTGGGTCCCTGGCTCCCCCCTCTGCAGCCCCCCCCAGAGCTGGGTCCCTGGCTCTCCCCTCTGCAGCCCCCCCCAGAGCTGGGTCCCTGGCTCTCCCCTCCACAGCCCCCTCCAGAACTGGGTCCCTGGCTCCCTCCTCTGCAGCTCCCCTCCAGAACTGGGTCCCTGGCTCCCCCCTACGCAGCCCTCCCCCCCAGAACTGGGTCCCTGGCTCTCCCCTCCACAGCCCCCCCCCCAGAGCTGGGTCCTTGGCTCCCCCCTCCGCAGCCCCCCCAGGTCTGACCGTAGCCGAGGGGGGGAATGCCCAGGAGGGAGGGAACCCCCCCGGAGAGCGGATTCCGGCCAGGGGCTGGCCAGTCTGGGAGGCTCTCAGTGGAGGGTTTCTCCTGCGGTGAGGTTGCGGGGGGTAGGTTCCCTCGTGCTGCTGCTCCTCCAGGGACACCCGCCCCCCGGGGCCAGCGTGGGCCAGTGCGCCTGGGAACGACCCCCTCTGCCGCCCCCCACGCCGGCCCGGAGGAGGGATGGAGGCAAAGCCGTTCCCGCTGACGGAGCCTCCCTCCCCGCCGCCCCTTCCTCCTTCCCCTTCCCTCTCCTTTGAACCCGGCTCGGAGGAAGCGTCAGAGCCGCCCCTGGCTCGCAAACCACAACTGGAACCAGATGTGCACGCCAGCCCAGCGCGGGGAGGCCGGGAAAGCTTGAGTCATGCGTGAGGTGGGGCCCGGCCCCCGGGCGGGCGGGGGGCCCCGCTCTCCTCGTGGACCCGCAAGGCAGCGGAACACAAAGTGACCCTGCAGCCCGGCGAACCCGGGGGCGTTCGGAGGGCTGCGCCGTGGAGTTCTCCCTGGGGGTGGCTGGTTGGTGCCCGCGCCGGACCACGCGGCCTCTGGGAGCGGATGGACGCCGGCAGCCGGGGAGCGTGGTGGCGAGGGACGTGGCCGTACCGGCGTCGGCTGCCGCGGCAGGTGAGCGGCCGGGGCGCTGAGCTGGGAGGTCCCTGCCGAGTGGGGAGGGGCAGTGTTTGGGCAGCAGCCTCCGGTGTGTGGCGGGGGGGGGAGAGCCCCCTCCGGACTTTTAGCCTCTGCCTTGGGTCGGGAGAATGGTTCTCTTCAGGGTCCCCGTCGGGCCTTCGGGGCCTGGACGCCTCCCCCCGCTCAGCGTATCTACCCTCAGGCTGTCCCACGGAGACTAGCGCCTCATCTGGGGAAACCGAGGCACAGAGCGGCTGCCTGACCTCCTCCCAGTCAGGCGGTGCAGGGAATTGCAGCCCACCCTCCTGATGGGGCCTCCCCGGTTGGGGTTCGCGTGGGGCTGCGGGGTCAGGGCCACCATTACGGGGGTGCGGGGGGGGGCGTGGGGCTGGAGCAGGTGTTGCTGCCACACCAAGCCCCGGCGCACCCTCTGCCAGCGCGCTGTCATCGCCATGACGACCTGCAGCAGTTGGGGGGCTTGGGGCGGGGGGGCACGGGGGTGCTCAGTCAGGAGCTTGCTCGGGGCACAGTGCATTATGGGACAGCGAGGAGTGGTGCGGGTGGGGGGCCAGGTCTCTGCGAACACGCTGTGTGGCCGGGGGGGGCTAACTTTTAGAGACAGGATTGCCTAGTGGTCAGAGCACTAGTGGGCCGCCAGAGACCTGGGTTCCAGTCCTTGCTCTGGCAGAAGCGGCCGTGGGTGGGTCACCTCTTGTCTCCGCCGCACGGGGCTGGGCGGCCCTGAATACGGTGAGGGGGGCCCAGGGACTGTGGGGGCCAGCCACACCCCCCCAGGACGGTGACACGAGGCTTTGCGCCGGCTGGGGAAGGCAGCCGGACTCCCGGCAGCTCCGACGTGTCTCCCTGAGGGCTGGGCCGTGCGAGACCCGACTGCACGTCGGAGCCAACAGGCGGCGCCTTGGCCCCGCCCCTTTTCCCCGCCTTCCTCCCACCGCCCCCTAGTGCCCACGGGGGTGCACTGCGCTGCCTCCCTCGCGCTCTGCTCAGCCGCCGTCCGGGCCTGCCCCTACGGGGGCCACACGCGTCCGCACGCGTCCCCTCCTCCGGGTCACTCAGACACCCACCCTCCGGCCAGTTGCAGGCAGACCCCCCGGCCTCCCGCCCCTCACGGCCCCAGCTCCAGCCAGGGCGGGAGTCGGGGGCCGATGTCCCCATGGTGCCTGCGGGCGTCGGTTGTCCCCCGGTGTGCGCGGCGTACGGAAGGCAGGGGGCGTGGGGTGGGGTGTTCTCTTTGGGGCAGGGGCGTTGGGCTGCCTGTGTACAGCGCCGAGCACAGGACGGCAGAGTCCATAAGGACGAGGGGAAGGCGGGACGGGGAGAACGCGGCGGCACCGACCTCTGCCTGGCCGTGGGGTGTCGCCGTGGGGTGCAGGGACGGGCGTCGAAGGGACAGGAAGTCAAGTCCTGTCATGAGGCGTCGGGAGCCCCGTAGGGCGTGGGCCTGGGCGGCTCCCTAGTGGGTCGGAGCTCCCACTAGAGCGTGACCCACGGAGCTTCGTGGCAGGGGTGCACCGGGGCTGCCTGAGGCTGGCAGAGGGAGGTGCCCTTTGGGTCCATTATTCCATCCAACTCTGGGTAGAGCTGGCACCGCCCACCGCCAGCCATGGGGTCCTAACTCCCCTGGGCTCGGATCCAGGCTGCCCCCCCGTTCCCCCACCCCCACGACGCTCCCCATGCTGATCCCGAAGCCCAGCGGGGGAGCTGCTGCCCCGGCTCTTTCAGGCGGCTTCCCCCCCCCCCCCCGGTGCGCCCCGATGCCAAGCCCTCCAGCCAGGCGGCGGGTGATAAGGCCCAGACGGGCCGCCCCTCCGTCTGTTTGCACAGGAGCCTTTGGAACCGGGACGGGTGACCTAGTTTGTTGTTGTATCTGCCTCCCCCCCATCCTGTGCGTTCCCAGCCCCCTCGGCCTCCCGCCTTGGCTCAGCTGGGCCGGGTTCTGGCTGCCCTGCCCTCTCGGGCCGCGGAGGGGGAGGCCCAGCCCGCGGCGGGGCGGTGTGCGTGTGTGTTATCCTTGGACGGCCGCGCGCACGAGGAGGGACGCGGGGGGAAGAGAAGCTGCACGAATGGGTTGGAACTTGGGCGGGTGGGAAGGAGAAAACCCTCGGAGCAGTCCCGGCCGCCTCGGCTCTGCACTCGGACGCCCCCCCTCCCCCGACCTGCGGCGCTGCCTCGGTTTCTCCCTCCGCCGGCGGGACTCCCAGCCCCCCGGGCCCGGCTCTCCCTCTCTGCTGGGGGGGAAGCGCGCCCGCCAGCCTGCGCCCCAGCTGCCCCGGGACCCTCCCGCGCCCCAGCCCCCGTGGATGTAGCCGGCGCGGCGGCCGAGCGGAGCCGGATGGATTTCGGGAGTGTCATGAGACAGGTACGAGCTGCCCAAAGGGGAAGCGCCTCCGGGCAGGCGGGAAGGGGATGGGAGCGGCAGGCTGGGACGCGGGGCAGCGATTGCCGGAGGAGAGTGCGGGGCTGGGACGCCCGCCCGTGCTCAGCGGCTCCCTGGAATCCCAGCGGCCCAATCCTGCCCCGGTGTGTCCCCCACAAACCAGCCCCGGGCAGCTGTCAAGCCGGCACGGCTGCGTTTCGCCTGTGTGCCTCCCCGCCTGTGGCCCCCTCTGCCTGTGGCCCTCTCTGCCTGTGCCCCACCGCCTGTGCCTCCCCTCCTGTGGCCCCCTCTGCCAGTGCCCCCCCGCCTGTGCCCCCCGCCTGTGCCTCCCCTCCTGTGGCCCCCTCTGCCTGTGCCCCACCGCCTGTGCCCCCCTCTGCCTGTGACCCCCGCCTGTGGCCCCCTCTGCCTGTGCCCCACCGCCTGTGCCCCCCTCTGCCTGTGACCCCCGCCTGTGCCCCCTCTGCCTGTGACCCCCGCCTGTGGCCCCCTCTGCCTGTGCCCCACCGCCTGTGCCCCCCTCTGCCTGTGACCCCCGCCTGTGCCCCCCTCTGCCTGTGCCTCACCTCCTGTGGCCCCCTCTGCCTGTGACCCCCTCTGCCTGTGGCCCTCTCTGCCTGTGACCCCCGCCTGTGACCACCTCTGCCTGTGGCCCCCCGCCTGTGGCCCCCGCCTGTGCCCCCCTCTGCCTGTGCCCCCCTCTGCCTGTGCCCCCCCGCCTGTGGCCCCCTCTGCCTGTGCCCCCCTCTGCCTGTGCCCCCCCGCCTGTGCCCACCTCTGCCTGTGGCCCCCCCGCCTGTGCCCCCCGCCTGTGCCCCCCTCTGCCTGTGCCCCTCTCTGCCTGTGCCCCCCTCTGCCTGTGCCCCCCTCTGCCTGTGGCCTCCCCGCCTGTGCCCCCCTCTGCTTGTGCCTCCCCACCTGTGCCCCCCTCTGCCTGTGGCCCCCCCCGCCTGTGCCCCCCTCTGCCAGGGGACATGCAGCGGGAATTCTCGGGGTCTCTCGCCGCGTTGCCCACCCCTGGGGTATCTGTTCTCCCAGGTGGGGGGGGGGGGGGAGACGGGGCCCAGCGAAGCCGCTGGGTCTGGCGGGGGCAGGCGGGGCGGCAGGCTGGGGTGAGCAGCGTGTGGGTGCCGGCTGGACTCCAGGGGGGCAGGCGAGTGTGTGCCGGGTGCTCCTGCGGATGCCGGGTGCTCGCAGGGGTGATGAGGAGAGGAGGGTGCAGAGGGCAGGGCCACTGGGCGTGTGGGCAGCCAGCCGTTCCTCTCGCCCACCGCGGCACATGGGGACCTGGAGAGCCCAGGGTACAGATGGGCACAGGAGGCTGGGGACACCCAGGGTGCAGAGGGGCACAGGAGGCGGGGGCACCCCAGGGTGTAGACGGGCACAGGAGGCGGGGGGCACCCCAGGGTGCGGATGGGCACAGGAGGCGGGGGCACCCCAGGGTGTGGACGGGCAGAGGAGGCTGGGGGACCCCAGGGTGTGGACAGGCACAGGAGGCGGGGGCACCCCAGGGTGCGGACGGGCACAGGAGGCGGGGGCACCCCAGGGTGTGGACGGGCAGAGGAGGCTGGGGGACCCCAGGGTGTGGACGGGCACAGGAGGCGGGGGCACCCCAGGGTGTGGACGGGCAGAGGAGGCTGGGGGACTCCAGGGTGTGGACAGGCACAGGAGGCAGGGGGCACCCCAGGGTGCGGACGGGCACAGGAGGCTGGGGGCACCCAGGGTGTGGACGGGCAGAGGAGGCTGGGGGCACCCAGGGTGTGGACGGGCAGAGGAGGCTGGGGGCACCCCAGGGTGCAGATGGGCACAGGAGGCTGGGGGCACCCAGGGTGTGGACGGGCAGAGGAGGCTGGGGGCACCCCAGGGTGCAGATGGGCACAGGAGGCTGGGGGCACCCAGGGTGTGGACGGGCAGAGGAGGCTGGGGGCACCCCAGGGTGTGGACGGGCAGAGGAGGCTGGGGGCACCCCAGGGTGCAGATGGGCACAGGAGGCTGGGGGCACCCAGGGTGTGGACGGGCAGAGGAGGCTGGGGGCACCCAGGGTGTGGACAGGCAGAGGAGGCTGGGGGCACCCCAGGGCGTCCGGCGCCCAGGCGGCGGGGGCTGGGAAGCGAGTAATGGCTAATCGGGCGGGTTAATGAGTGCCCAGCCCGTCAGTGGCCTGGCGGTTGACGATCTGGGCTCCAGCAGGCTCCA
Organism: Pelodiscus sinensis; assembly: GCF_049634645.1. Taxonomy (NCBI): domain Eukaryota; kingdom Metazoa; phylum Chordata; order Testudines; family Trionychidae; genus Pelodiscus; species Pelodiscus sinensis. The sequence goes on from NC_134717.1 coordinate 1,471,087, forward strand.
GGGGCTGGCGGCGGGAGGTCCCCGTGGGCCGAGGGGCTGGGTGCGCCGGGCAGCAGGGTGCAGGGAGAGTTACCCGGCCGGCTCCGGCTCCCGGGCAGCTGCTCTTAGGCTTGGTCACTGCTGGGCTCCTAGAAAAGGAAACGGCCCTCGCAGCCTGGAGCGGCCCCAGGCGTCGGCGCGGGGGCGGGGGAGCCACACAGGCCTGGCCTGGAAGCTCCTAATGACCCGCTGCAGGAACCCAGGCGCTCTGCCGGGAGGGCGGGGGGAGGGACACGGGGATGGGGAGGGGCCAGGCCAGGGGGTGGGGGAGAAGGGCCAGGCCAGGCAGGGGGATCTCTGGGGTGACGCGCTCGGCTCTGCTGCCTCTCCCCAGCTGGCCTGGTCTGAATCGGGTGCTGGGCCCCTAAGAGATCCCTGCTCTTCCCAGACTCACCGGTGGCCTCAGGCCCAGGGGCCGGGTGCGGCCCCCGGCTTGCCTGGATCTGGCTCCCGAGGCTCGGGGGAGCCGGCGCTGGTGCTGCACCCCCCCCCCCGCCGCCGTCTCCTCGGGGGGCTGGAGCCCACACAGTCTGCTAGCCTGGGCCCCCCAGCTGTGGGCGCGAGGGGAACGTGGCGAGCGTCTTTCGGCTTCCCAGTCGGGGGCCACCTCGGGGGGGGAGGGGGTTTAGTTGCCTCTCCCTTGGGTGTGGCCCCTGCCCGGCTTCCGGGCTGGCGAACACGACACCCAATGCTGGGGAACCGGAGCACCTCGCCCCTCTGCAGCAGCGAGGCCGGGCGGGCGGCCCCGGGTTTGCGGGAAGAGCCTGGCGGGTTAAGGCGGCTCCCTGGCTGGCTGGCTGGCTTACCCATGCCTGGCGACGCTCTCCCCCGGGTCCCTGGCCGCCCGCTCAGCCCCACCCAGTGCCGGGGGTCCGGGGGCTGGCTCGGTGCCACGTTCCCCACGCCGCTCGCCACAGCACGTCGTGGGAGCGGGTGTGCAGGACGTAGGTCGCTGAGCCGGCCAGCCCGGCAGTGGGGCACGGCTGATTGGAGCCGGCCGGAGAGCTGCCCCGGGAGGAACCCGGCTTGGGGGCTTCCTTCTCTCTCCTCCCCTTCACGGCGGGGTTGTCGCCGCAGGGGTGACAGCGGCTGGTGAAGGTGACAGCTGCCTGTGGAGAGTAAGCAGGCTGGGGGACCCTCGTCGCCCTCGACCCGCGAGTCCCTTTGATCTCTGGGGTGCCAGCAGCTGCAAGCCACGGCCCGACCATGGCACCAGACCCCTCTCCTGTCACTGCCCCGCCAGCTCCACGAGGCCCTGCTCCCCCTGCCGCGCGACCCTGGAAGAAAAGCGCCAGGGACTCCTCCTAATACAGTCAGCGCCGGGCTCAGCAGGGCGGGACCGGCCCCGCAGCTCAGCCGCCCCTCGGCCAGCACCCCGGTGCCCGGGTTCCAGCCTGCGCCAAGCTGGCAGGGAGAGCGAGGGGGGGAAGGGTGCACGACAGCCCTGCCTGGCAGGGAGGGGGCGGCCGGGGGCACTGCCCAGGTGGGGAGAGGACGCAGCTGCGGCAGGTTCCTCCCTCGCCCAGGGTCGCCTCCCGAGCACACTGGGGCGAGAGGGGCACAACAGACCCGGGGCTCCCAGCTCCTGTGGCAGGGGCAGGGCCGGGTCCCGCAGCTTTCCAGGGGGCCGTGCCCATGGAAGGGCTCTGAGGTCGGCTGCTGGCGCACAGGGGCCGGAGTAGGATGGTGCTGGGCTGAGCCTTGCGGGGGTGCAGGCATGTGCTGGAGGAGCTGGCTCCGGGTGCCTGGCGCGGCTGGGCAAGGAAGGGTGATGGTGTCGGGCGGTGCAGGGTGCTGGTGTCAGGTGGGGAGGATGCCGGTGCTGGGTGCAGCAGCGTGACAGTGTTGGGTGGGCCTGGGTGACAGTGTTGGGTGGGGCAGGGTGATGGTGCTGGGTGGGGCAGGGTGACAGTGTCGGGCAGGGCAGGGTGACGGTGTTGGTTGGGGCAGAGTGATGGCGCCGGATGGGGCAGGGTGACGGTGCTGGGTGCAGCAGCATGACAGTGTCGGGCGGGGCAGGGTGACAATGTCGGGTGGGCCAGGGTGACAGTGCTGGGCGGGGCAGGGTGACGGTGCTGGGTGGGGCAGGATGACAGTGTCGGGCAGGGCAGGGTGACGGTGTTGGAAGGGTGACGGTGATGGTTGGGGCAGGGTGACAGTGTTGGGCAGGGCAGGCTGACGGTGTTGGTTGGGGCAGGGTGATGGTGTTGGTTGGGGCAGGGTGACGGTGTCGGGCAGGGCAGGGTGACGGTGTTGGTTGGGGCAGGTTGACGGTGTTGGTTGGGGCAGGATGACGGTGTTGGTTGGGGCAGGGTGACAGTGTCGGGCAGGGCAGGGTGATGGTGTTGGTTGGGGAAGGGTGATGGTGTTGGTTGGGGCAGGGTGACAGTGTCGGGCAGGGCAGGCTGACGGTGTTGGTTGGGGCAGGGTGACGGTGTTGGTTGGGGCAGGGTGACAGTGTCGGGCAGGGCAGGGTGATGGTGTTGGTTGGGGAAGGGTGATGGTGTTGGTTGGGGCAGGGTGACAGTGTCGGGCAGGGCAGGCTGACGGTGTTGGTTGGGGCAGGGTGACGGTGTTGGTTGGGGCAGGGGGTATGTCTACACTACCCCGCTAGTTCGAACTAGCGGGGTAATGTATGCATACCGCACTTGCTAATGAAGCCCGGGATTTGAATTTCCCGGGCTTCATTAGCATAAGCGGGGAGCCGCCATTTTTAAATCCCCGCTGCTTCGAACCCCGTGTAGCGCGGCTACACGGGGCTCGAACTAGGTAGTTCGGAATAGGCACCCTAGTCCGAACTACCTAGTTCGAGCCCCGTGTAGCCGCGCTACACGGGGTTCGAAGCAGCGGGGATTTAAAAATGGCGGCTCCCCGCTTATGCTAATGAAGCCCGGGAAATTCAAATCCCGGGCTTCATTAGCAAGTGCGGTATGCATACATTACCCTCCTAGTTCGAACTAGGAGGGTAGTGTAGACATACCCAGGGTGACGGTGTTGGTTGGGGAAGGGTGATGGTGTTGGTTGGGGCAGGGTGACAGTGTCGGGCAGGGCAGGCTGACGGTGTTGGTTGGGGCAGGGTGACGGTGTTGGTTGGGGCAGGGTGACAGTGTCGGGCAGGGCAGGGTGACGGTGTTGGTTGGGGCAGGTTGACGGTGTTGGTTGGGGCAGGGTGATGGTGTTGGTTGGGGCAGGGTGACAGTGTCGGGCAGGGCAGGGTGACGGTGTTGGTTGGGGCAGGTTGACGGTGTTGGTTGGGGCAGGGTGATGGTGTTGGTTGGGGCAGGGTGACAGTGTCGGGCAGGGCAGGGTGACGGTGTTGGTTGGGGCAGGTTGACGGTGTTGGTTGGGGCAGGATGACGGTGTTGGTTGGGGCAGGGTGACGGTGCTGGGCGGGGCAGGGTGACGGTGTCGGGCAGGGCAGGGTGTCAAATATTCGGCGGCTGTTTACTCTAGTCACCGTAGGCCAACTCTGGTTGGGCGTTCACGGGTTGCTGTGGGTGACTCCTACTGGCCTGTGTCTGTAACACTGCCTGGGGGGGTCGCCCTGAGGGCCCTCATGTCACATAGACCATGGCCCAGCTGGTTCTCACCTGGGAGGGAAGGGGTCTGAACAAAGGAAGGGGGCGGTTTGCGGAAGGGCAGTCTTGGCTGGGAAAACAGGGAGAGAAGAGACTAAGCTGAGCACTGGGGGTTCAGGGCCGGTGGACCCCCCCCAAGGGTCTGAGGCTGCTTGGCCCCTCACTTCGATGCCCACACGAACCTGGCCTGGGCTGGACCTCGCAGAAGCAATAAACCCCCCTGTTCTACTGGCTGGTAGATAGGGGTGCAGGATCGCTGCTACACAGGATGCCGGCGCCGGTTGGGGCAAGTTAACGGCGCTGGGTGGGGCAGGGTGATGGTGCTGGGCAGGGCAGGGTGATGGTGCCGGGCAGGGCAGGGTGCTGGTGACAGTTGGGGCAGGGTGCTGGTGCTGGTTGGGGCAAGGTGCCAGCGCCGGGCAGGGCAGGGTGATGGTGCTGGGCGGGGCAGGGTGCCAGGGCAGGGCAGGGTGATGGTGCTGGGCGGGGCAGGGTGCCGGTGCCGGTTGGGGCAAGGTGCCAGTGCCGGGCAGGGCAGGGTGATGGTGCTGGGCGGGGCAGGGTGCCAGCGCCGGGCAGGGCAGGGTGATGGTGCCGGACAGGCAGGGTGCCGGTGCCGGTTGGGGCAGGGTGCCGGTGCTGGTTGGGGCAAGGTGCCAGCGCCAGGCAGGGCAGGGTGATGGTGCTGGGCGGGGCAGGGTGCCGGTGCCGGTTGGGGCAGGGTGCCAGCGCCGGGCAGGGCAGGGTGATGGTGCTGGGCGGGGCAGGGTGCCGGTGACAGTTGGGGCAGGGTGCCGGTGCTGGTTGGGGCAAGGTGCCAGCGCCAGGCAGGGCAGGGTGATGGTGCTGGGTGGGGCAGGGTGCCGGTGCCGGTTGGGGCAGGGTGCCAGCGCCGGGCAGGGCAGGGTGATGGTGCTGGGCGGGGCAGGGTGCCGGTGTCGGTTGGGGCAAGGTGCCAGGGCAGGGCAGGGTGATGGTGCTGGGCGGGGCAGGGTGCCGGTGCTGGTTGGGGCAGGGTGCCAGCGCCGGGCAGGGCAGGGTGATGGTGCTGGGCGGGGCAGGGTGCCGGTGCCGGTTGGGGCAGGGTGCCAGCGCCGGGCAGGGCAGGGTGATGGTGCTGGGCGGGGCAGGGTGCCGGTGCCGGTTGGGGCAGGGTGCCAGCGCCGGGCAGGGCAGGGTGATGGTGCCGGGCGGGGCAGGGTACCGGTGCCGGTTGGGGCAGGGTGCCAGCGCCGGGCAGGGCAGGGTGATGGTGCTGGGCGGGGCAGGGTGCCGGTGCCGGTTGGGGCAAGGTGCCAGTGCCGGGCAGGGCAGGGTGATGGTGCCGGATGGGGCAGGGTGCTGCTGCCGGACATTGACGGGCGGAGAGAGGCGAGCGGGGCCCTCTTGGTGTCTGTCCTGCCGAGGCCGTGCTGAGTCACAGCAGCCATGGCAGCTGTGCCCCGGGTGGAGCCGGGGTCGTGGAGAGCACCGGGTGGGTCGCCAGTGCTGGTGCCAGAGCCCCTCCCGGGCGGGCGGGTCCCAGCTGCTGAGCTGTTCCGCAGCTCTGCTGTCAAATCCTTGGCCGGAGACGCTCGCTCTGCAGGCTGGGGCTGTGAATTCCCACCCCGCCTGTCCCCTGGGCCCCCAGCCTCTCTCAGCAGAGCACATGCCCGGCCCAGCGTCGCCAGCGCCTCCCGGCCCTCCCCGACAGGTGGCATCTTCCCGGGAGCCCGCCCCGACGGCCCGCCCTGGGCGTTCCCTGCTCTGACGTGGGCGCCCAGTGGAGATGGGTAAACGCCTTCCCTCTCCGTGCCTCCTCCCCGCTGCTCCGTCTCCGCAGCTGCCCAGGCCTCCGCTGCCCCCTGCATCTCTCCGTCCCCCACCGGCAGCTTTGCTCCCCGCTCCCTGCGCCCCAGGGACTTTTCCCACCTCTCCTGGCCCCGGCGGAGCCTGGGCAGCCCCAGGGAAGAGCCGGCTGGCAGGCCTCTTGTGCCGGTGCAAAGGGGCAAGCGGGGGTGCGGGCAGGCTGCCCCAGGAGGGGTGCTGGCGTCTGTAGGGTGCCGGCGGCTGCAGCAGCAGAATGCTGTTGTGGTTTCACCGTGCGGGGGATCGGCGTTGTGTGGTGCAGAACCGTTCTGGGCTGGCGAGCCTTGGAAATCAGCTCCGCCGCCTCCTCTTATTCCTTCAAGCGCAGGGGAGACGCCTGGGATGTGGACATGCGTTTCAGTCAGTGACCGTGGAGCCGCGGGGAGTTTCGGGGGTTACACGGTTACATGCGGGGGCAGGCGGCTCCCTGGGAGCGGGCTCCCCGCCCGTACGGGGAGCCTGGGGGGAACCAGGAAGGGTCTCCCACGGGCCCAAGGTCGTTGATTTACTGCGTACACAGTTACGTTTTCACATTCCTAGAGAAGCTGTTCATGGAGTTGTTTCAGGAAGTCCCGCCTTCCGGAGGCGGGACTTCCTGGAATGCTGGAGGAGGAGGAGCATGGCCAGGCTCAGAAGTGGAGTGGTGTAGACGGACTTCCTAACGGCACTCCCCCCTGCCCGCCTGGCAGGATGGGCCCTAGGATTATATGAGGGCAAATCCGCAGGGGAAGTGCTGTGCTTTGGGGTCTAAACTCCCCTGGGGGCGGAGGGGCGGTGGCCCTGTGGGGAGAGGGGCGGTGGCCCTGCCGTGCGGCGGGAGCGCAGGAACGCTGCTTGGGGCCGGCCCGCCGGGCGCATTCCTGGGCACGGGCTAGTTCTGGGCGGGAGGAAGCGCCGAGGCGGATGGCAGGGCCAGGCCGGGAGGGCTGCTGCAGGCGGGAGCCCGTGGGCCGGAGCCAACCCTCGGCACAGCGGGCTCAGGCCTGCCCCGGCGCCTCGGGAACGTTGCCTTTTTAGGCCTTGGAGCGGAGAGGTTGAGCAGCAACGCTCCAGTCCCAGCTGTGCTCGGAGCCCTGCCAACAGCCCCGAGGAGGGAGCGGCGGCTGGAGTCCGAAACGGGCAGCGTGCGGCCTTCTCGGACCGCTGCCTCCTGCTCGCTCCGGGTCCACGCGGTCGGGAGACGAAGCAGCGTCCGAGCCACCTGCTTACCCCCAGTAGCCCCCGGGGCTGGGTCCACCCGCAGCGAGACGCGGCGCCGACGCGGCAAACCCACGCGGCCGCGAAAGCCGCGGGCACGCCGGTCGTGGAGCGGCCCTGGCTCCTGTCGGGTTCGCTGGAGTCGGTCAGGAACGGGCTCAGGCGGCCGTGAATGTCCAGGCAGGGGCCCGCTCCCTTGCGGTGTTGCGGAGCCGGTGCAACTCGTCTGCCCTGCGGGCCGTGAACGTTCCCACGGGATGAGGCCCAGCGAACCGGCCCGCCCAGCGGCCGCAGCCTTGGAAGGGGGGGCTGGCTTGTCCCACGCGGGGTCCCTACGGCAGGATCTCCGCCCCGGCGACCCTCGCGGGGCCAGCGGGGCCCGGCTCTGCCTTCCAGGGCCCTTGGCCGGGCTGGCAGAGAAGCCAAGCGGCTTTGAAACACGCCACCCGAGCATGTGCCGTGGGGAGCCGTCACCGCAGGGCCCGCGGAGAGCGCTGGGGTCAGATCCCGCAGCCTCCGGTCAGGACCTCAGAGAGCGAGCGGGAGGGACGGGAGGCGGAGGGGCTCCGGGGAGGAGCCCTTAATAAAGGGGGCAGCATTCCGGTGTGGGAAGGAGACGGGGAGAGCCGATGGGCGAGGCAGTGGGACGGGGGAGGTCTGTGTGCCAGAACTGGGAGCACCTCAGCCCCTCGGGACAGGGACGGTCTGTCCATCCAGCCCCTCGGGACAGGGACGGTCTGTCCATCCAGCCCCTCGCCTGTGGGACCAGCGGGTGGCCGTCGGTCTAGGTGCTCCGGCTGGCCCCAGGAAGGGGTTCCCCACAGAGTAGGTGGGGCTCGGTGGGTCTGTTCTCCCCAGCGAGCGGGGCAGGGGCAGGGGCGATGGGTCGCCGTCTCCGTGTTCTCACCTGAAATCGGGTGGGAGGGGCGCGTCGGTCCGGACCTGTCGGACGTAGACAAAGCGTGCGCAGTTTTAGCAGCGAGCCAATCGCGACTTTGCCGAGGGGCGGGGCAGGGTGGCCAGCGCGGGCCATGTGGAACCCAGGACTCGGGCGAGGAAAACGCGTTTCAATCGTTGGCCGGTTAAACGTCAAATGGCACCGTTTCACTGCTGAACTGCCTGTCCCGCTGGGGCTGTTTTTCCTGGCAGTCACCTACCGTTCCCCGTGCCTCAGTTTCCTTTGGGCTCATTCCCTTGTGAGAATTGGCAGCCCTGGCAAACCCGGCCGAGAGCAGCTCCCCACCGTGCTGTCCGGAAACCCGGCGAAGGACCTGGGCTGGCAGCTTACGCTGACAAAGGGCGGGCGGGGAACCAGAGAGCGAGCCAGCAGAGGCATGAAGAGAACTCACATTCGCCCTGCCGTGCTCTACCCATTGGGCCACGCTGCCTCTTTCCTCGCCGTCCCTCTTGCTCTGACAGTGACCAGCGCTAGAGGAAGGGGTGAATCGAATAGTCGAGTAATCTCCTGAATGGTTATCAGTTACTTGACTCTTCTAGAGTCCCGGGGGTGGGGCTGGCAGCCGGTGCGCACCAGCCCCACCCTGGGGAGCCCCCGGCCACTCCGCACCGTTTCCTCTGGATCCGAGGCAGCAGCACCGGGTGCCAGGCGGGAGCTGGTCCGTGAGGGGAGCTGGTTTAAAAACTAGCTCCTCTTGTAGACCGGCTGCCTGTTGCCCCAGGCTGCTGCCTCGCATACAGAAGCAGCAGTGCAGGGTGGCAGCAGCCCCTGTCTGGGGGGGTGGGGAGGGTGGGGGCTGAGCCCCTGGACCAGTTCAAGCCAACACCGAGCCGGGCTGCCTGGCTCCTAATACGCTTGAAATGCAGAGCCGCAGCGGGGGTAGGTCCCAGACCCGGCGCGAGCCAGGACTGAGCCAGGCTGCCGGCCAGCCTGCTGAAAAATATACTGGTGGGGCACTGGGGGGAAACGCGTGTCGTCTAGAGCGTTAACCGATACGCTTTTGCTTATCGGCTAATCGTTAATCGGCTACACTACTGCATCCCTACCCAGGAGCGGAGAGGAGATAACCTATCCCTCTAGCAGGGCTGATCCTGCTCTCTGAAAGGGGGAGGTGGTGTCAAGCCCGGGAACGGCCGGTTTAATAGCCCTTCCACAGCGGGTCGGACGAGGTCGGCGCTCTGTGTGGCTGTGCAGTCCCTCCTTGAATCGTGTTACGTTCTTGGCCTTGCTGACTTCCTGCAGCAGTGAGTTCCACCGGCTAATCCCACATGGTGTGAAAAAGCATTTCCTTTTGGATCTCTCCATCCGGTGCCTCGCCCTGGCTCTCGTGCTCTGGGACAGGGAGACTCGCCCCGCCTGCTGGCCTCTCTTCCGTCTTCCTGCCTGTGAGAGGTTTTTCCGTAGGCCCTTGGTCACTAGTGTGGCTTACGCCGGGTGCGATCTGACGGTTTCCTCCTTTGTGCTGCTGCGTCGTTCCCCCGTTGTGTGCCGCCGGGCTCGCGCTCTGCTCTGGCCGGGGAAGCGGTTGAGAGAGGACAGAGACTGCAGAGTTAACGAGCGCTGTGCGGAGTCCCGGGCAGCCGCCTGGGAGAAGGCCTGTCGGTTTAGTCCACTGCCTTGCACGGCACGGCACGATTCCCCCCGTGCAAAGCACTAGCAGCCAGAATGGTGGCAGGGGAGAATCGGGATCGCGGTCGCTCGCCCCTGGAGGTGCTTTGGGTCGAACCAGGCTGCTGATTCCCCGAGCCGGGTGCCCCAGGGGCGTGTGGAAAGAGCAGTTCTGGAGAAAGGGTGACTTGCTCGAGAAGAAACCTCTTCCTTTCGGTTCTGCTTTGGGTTGTCGTCATCAGCCTGGCAGGGAGGGGCGGGCGCTGGAGGGGGTTGATGGAGGAGGGCAAAGCCAATGGAGAGTTTTCGGGAGGGCATGGGATTGCGCCAGGCATTGACTTTTCACCTTCTCCCGCAGCTCATGGGTGTGGGCCCCAGGCCCGTGTGAACTGGGTGTGTCTCGGCGAATTGTTTCCCTGCTGTTGCACGCGCCTCCAGCTTGGCTCGCTCTTAGCCTTGTCCCCATCGTGGCGCCGAAAGCTGCCTTGGGTCCACAGGCCGGGGAGAGCGTTCACACTGCCGAGCGACTTCCGGCCCAAAAAACACCCCGTGTGGGCGACAAAAAACTGCCGGCCCTGCGAGAGGCCCTAACCTTTTCCCCTCCCAGAGCCAGGGTGGGCTCTGCTGTTGGTTTGTCCAGAGAACTGGCTTCGGCCAGTGTCCCACCAGGCCTGCCCTGATGGCTCGGCTCAGTGTTCTGTGATCTCTGCTGCCCTGCAGGCCTGCGCCCCTCCCCCCCTCACAGCTCTGGGAAGTATCCGGCCGCTGAGTGAACAAACTAGGCAAATCACTGGGATACTCCTGTTCTGCCCGGCTAGGAGCACAGCAGCAGGCAGGCGGCTGTGGCAGGGGGAGGGCCAGGGAGACGGCCATGCTGCTTTGACGTCCCTCAGCACGGAGAGCTCCCAGAGCGACTCATGATGCTGCTCCCAGCAGCTGAGGAGGTGGTGGGAGAACGCAGAGGGAATCCCGAGGAACGCAGGGATCAGCCCCCACACTGCTTTGCTCTATCCGTCAACAGGGGCGCGAGCCAGGTGGCCAGGAAACGTGGACAATGGGAGGCAGAAAAACCGATGTGACCCGTTTTCCCTTGTGCAAGTCGTTAGCCCTTTTGTTGCCAACCCTTCCCTGTATAGACTCAGCCTGGGATGGGGTGTCGGCAGGGTCGCCTGGCTCGCTGGGCGTGGGGGGACTGCGTGGTGGGCTCCGGGGAGCCCCAGACAGGTCCCTCTGTCTCCAGGATGGAGCCTCTGAGCACGGCACTTCCAGCCGGAAGTGGGGGCCGTCCTGGCCTGTGAGCTCTGCCGCCAGCCCCACCCCTCCAAACCACAGTGCGTTCCCGGCGCTGGGAGCAAGGAAACAGCCCCACCGAGCGCCCGCCGTCACAGCAGTGCCTCAGTTTCCCTGGAAGAGTACAGCGCCGTCCCCGGGCATTTGGAACATGCGGGTCCCCTGCCGCTTGGCCTGCGGGCGGATTGTGCAACCCTCCGCCGGCTCCCTGCCCATTCGGGGCCCTTCCGCTCCCGGTGCTGAGCGATTGCCCAGGAGCCGGGGTCTCCAAGGAATTTAGGCACCGACGTCCCATGGAAGTCACAGGAGGCTCACACTGGATCCAAGGATCCTGACTCCCTTTGGCAAAGCCCCACGCCCCGGTCTCGTCCTAGGCTCTCCTGCCGCTACAGGGCAGGGCGCCGACCGTGGCGGAACAGCCAGATTGGTAACGGTATGGAGGGGCCGCGGCATGCGGCGTGGGAATGCCCCACTGGGTTGGGAGCCTAGCTATCCGTTTCCGATGGGATTTAGGCACTTCGGAGCCAACCGTCCATTGACAGTTGATGGGAGTTAGGCGCCTGAGCCGCCTGCCCCGAAGAGCTTACAAGAGGGAGAAAGGGTGGGAGGGAAACTGAGGCACGGGACCCCGACGTCCCCAGCAGGTGGGAACAGAACATGAGTCTCCTGTGCTCTACCCATTGGGCAATGCTGCCTCTCTCTGTAAGAGCCTCCCATGACTCCCCGCGCCGTGGCTCGCTCCAGCCCGCGGGGGCAAGGGAGTTCGGTGGCAGTGGTTTGGCGCCGGGTCTGCGTCGTGGTGATGGGGGGGGGTACATGGTCTCTGGGGGGGTGGCTGTGTTCCAGCGCGGAGAGGAACAGGGGAGGGCTCTGGGGGGCTGGGCCGGCTGCTCCTCGGGGGAAGGTCCCTGGGGCAGATGACGCCCGATCCGGATTTGACAGAGGCGCCTGGGCCATGCAGGGAAATACGTTCCCCATGCGGGGAGTCGGGCCGGGGAAAAGGTTCACATCGCAGTGGCGGGGAGGGGACAGGGATATCCCACCCTGATCTCCAGGCCGGGAGCACACGGGAGGCCGGCGGGCGGCTTTTCCCCCCACCCGTACGTTCTTCTCTCTGCGGTTTGGCTCCTCTGGGGTTTCTCAGCCTCCGTCCTTCCGGGTCCCAGGGTTAGCAGCTGGGAGGACCCGCTTCCTCTGGGTGGCTTTGTCTCCCTGGCCGCTTGACCTTCCCGGGGGGGGGGGGGGAAGCAGGCAGGGCGGGGGGAGCACAACATCTGGGGATGCTGTCAGCCTCTTGGACAGTGGGAACCCGGCAGGGCTTTGTTGATTTCACGCTGCCAAAGGAAGCCAGACCCTAATCCCCTTCCCTTGCAAAGCGCAGCCTGGCGCGGGTGCCCAGACGCGGCCTCTCCCATGCAGCCGGTGCCCAGAGACCTGGCACTGCTCCCCCATCCGTAGCATCAGCCGGACTCGCCACCCATCTCAGTGTAACCCTCGCCGTGCCGGTCTCTCTCCTCTCCCGGGCCCCTGGGGGAGTTCCCTGTGAGCCGTGTGCATGGGGAGATTCACATGCTGCCCGGCCGGTGAGCAGCACGCCCCCCGCTAAGTTGGTGTTTCTGTTGGTGGTGCACATGGGCCCGCATCTTGGTGCACGTTGAAAAATTATTCCGCACGTGGATGGCAAAGATTAGAGGGGACATTGGTAGTCCCCAGGGGCACTCAGCAGTGGGGGGGGGGGGGCCTCGGCCATGCACGGAGCCGGTGTGAATTTTACCCGGGCCGGCTTTGTGTGTTCAGCTGCAAAGCAAGCCCCTCCCCCGTGCCCCCTCCCGGCTGACCCCCGTTGTTCCCAGCCGCTGGGATTATTCCACTCAAACCGCTCTCCCAGGCCTCCTTGAGAACAGGCATTAAGCGCCTGGCTGCCGGTGTGGTCATTAACTTTCTTGGCCGGGGCTGGCTCCGGAGAGATGGGGGAGGGGGAGGTGGAGGCAGAGTCTGTTCCTAGTTACTGCTCCCTGGGGCAAGCCCCGGAGGTTTGAGTTTAAAAATAGCACAAGGCCGGCTTGCAGCGCTGGGTTTGTGCGTGCGAGATCCCTCCCGCTGGCCAGGCCAGCCCCTCACTTCTCCGTCCCCGGCGCCCCTCTGCAGCTGTAGCCCACCTCTGCGCCCTGGGGCGGTGTCTCTGGGCCTCCCAGCCGGCATGCCATGTTGCCCCAGGGGGAACGTGGCAGGTGCCCCAGAGGGAGGGAACACAACAGGGAACCGTCAATTGACCTCTCCTCTGTCGTCCATTCCCGGCTTCTGACAAACAGAGGCCAGGGACACGGCCCCCCCAATCCTGACTAATCGCCATTGATGGACCTAACCTCCAGGAATCTATCTAGCTCTTTTTAAAGTCCTGGCCTTCACCACATCCCCTGGCGAGGAGTTCCACAGGTTAACTGTGCGCTACGTGAAGAAATACTTCCTTGGGTTTGTTTTAAACCTGCTGCCTGTTCATTTCATTGGGTGACCCCGAGTTCTTATGCTCTGGGAACAAGTCCCTCACTTTTCCTGATTCCCTTTCTCCTCCCCCGTCTTCTCCTCCCCTCTTTGCGCCGCTGAAACGTCCCTGTCTTTGCCATCTCTCTTCGTGCGGCAGCCGGTCCAGCGCCCTCCTCGTTCGTGTTGCCCTTTTCTGCGCCTTTGCCAATGCCAAGCCGCGGCGACCGCCCCTGCGTGCAGGATGGAGGCTGCAGCAGGCGCTCGCTGGCCGGCGCAGCGCAGGGGCCAGCCGGGCGCCTGGCCCGACAGCCCATGACAAGAGCTGCCTGTGTTGGGAGGCCCCCGGAGGGTGGCGGGGGTGCTGCTCGTCTGGGCGCTGGGCGCGGTGACGGTGGCCTCTCCCTGAGCCATGGCCTGCTCCAGCCCCCGCCGCTCTGTTTAGGAGCCCCAACCGCCGTCCCCTCCGTCTCTTCTGATGCCCGAAGGCCACCGCTTGGTGGGCCAGGGCAGCTGCCCATCCCGGTGCAGCGGGGGGCCGGCAGGGGGTGTCGGGCCTACCCCTGCCCAGTTGCTCCATCACAAGCAGGTTCCCGTTTGCAGGATGAGACCAGCCGTGCGGAGAAACCTGGGGGAGGGTTCTTGGTTAGCAGAAGACGGGGTCTCTTCCCAGTCCAGTGGCCGTGGCTGGTGCAGAGCATGTGGGGTATGGAGTGGTGTGAGGGACCGGCATGCACGGAGCAGTGTGAGGGGCCGGCGTGCACAGAGGTGTGCAAGGTGCCAGCATGCACGGAGGAGTGCAAGTGGCTGGCGTGCACGGAAGTGTGTGAGGGGCCGGCATGCACGGAGGTGTGCGAGGGGCTGGCATGCACGGAGGTGTGCGAGGGGCTGGCATGCACGGAGGAGTGCGAGTGGCTGGCATGCCGGAAGTGTGCGAGGGGCCAGCATGCACGGAGGAGTGCAAGTGGCTGGCGTGCACGGAAGTGTGTGAGGGGCCAGCATGCACGGAGTGTGCGAGGTGCCAGCATGCACGGAGGTGTGCGAGGGGCCGGCATGCACGGAGGAGTGCAAGGGACTAGCATGCACGGAGCAGTGCGAGTGGCTGGCATGCCGGAAGTGTGCGAGGGGCCAGCATGCACGGAGGAGTGCAAGTGGCTGGCGTGTACGGAAGTGTGTGAGGGTCCAGCATGCACGGAAAGTGCGAGGGGCCGGCATGCACAGAAGAGTGCAAGGGGCCAGCATGCACGGAAAGTGCGAGGGGCCGGCATGCACAGAAAGTGCGAGGGTCCAGCATGCACAGAAAGTGCGAGGGGCCGGCATGCACAGAAAGTGCGAGGGTCCAGCATGCACAGAAGAGTGCGAGGGTCCAGCATGCACGGAAAGTGCGAGGGTCCAGCATGCACAGAAAGTGCGAGGGTCCAGCATGCACAGAAAGTGCGAGGGGCCGGCATGCACGGAAAGTGCGAGGGGCCGGCACGCACGGAAAGTGCGAGGGGCCGGCATGCACGGAAAGTGCGAGGGGCCGGCATGCACAGAAAGTGCGAGGGGCCGGCATGCACAGAGGTGTGTGAGGGGGGTTCCTGGAAGGGGGAAGGGAAAGGGGCTTTCTGCGTGGTCAGGGTGGGAGGGGGGGGTATCCGCCCAGGTGCGCCAGCAGAGACGTGCCCCCTTCATTTACAGGGAGGGGGCATCGGCCAGGAGTCCCCCCGACCTTCCCTTCACAGCTGCTTCCTACTTTGCCCCGTCATCACTCGGCCCCTTGGCATCCCCGTTGCCCCTCCCCCTCCTGTGCCAGCTCCTGTCCGCCCCTGCCAGGGCCGCTCTCCTGCCTCCTGCCGGACCTGGGTGCCCGTCTGCCTTTCCTGCTGCCCCCGTGGCCTTGCGCCACCCCGGAGTCTCCCCGCCTGTCTGCTCTCGCCCGCTGCTCCCCAGGGGCCGGGCTCCGCCTGCTCCACTTTCGGGGCTGTGGGTGTGACGCCGGGGAAGCAGCGTGGGCTGGTGGCCGCGGTTCCTTGGCGTGCCAGGCGGGCTGGCCAGTCACCTCCGCCCCTTTGCACCCGGGGTTGCTAGAGCCAGCCGCCTCCGGTGCACGTGCTGCCGTATGCCAGCCCCCCAGCCAGCCCCATGGCGCAGCGTGGGCAGACCCCCTGGCGACGGGCACGGCCGGACTCTGCATGGAGCGCCGGCTGCGAGCGCCCAGGCTGCCCCTCCGGCCGTCCTTGCCCCTTCCCATCCCGTCTCCCCACTGCGGTGGCTACCGCCGCACTGCATCTACTGGCCAGCGGGCATGCGCCGTCCAGGCGTCCTGCTTTCACGCACCCGTGTCGGGCACAGCCTGGAGGAGGCAGAAGACAGGCCGGGCACTCAGGCTCCATACCTCCTCCGAACCCCGGCCGCGAGCCGTTGGCGGGAGCGTTTGTCTGTATCCCTGGGCGCCGGGGTCCCTAGAAACACCTAATCCCAATGGGAGCGTCTGCAAGAAAGACCCCAGACTTGGAGCCAGGGCAGGTCGGAGCCAAGGCAGGCAGCCCGCCCGGTCGTGGGCCGCCGTGTGCCCCCCATTGGCCGCCTCGTGTGCGCGGCTCATTGGATGTTCGGATGATGGCGAGGGCAGGAGACACTTGACAGCGGAGTGGCGGCCCCCATCGCCGTGCATTGATCCTCCTCACCGTCCCGGTCTGGGATCTCTGCCACATTAGCCACACCCCTGCCTTGTGCATGCCGGAGCCGTTGAGCGACGGAGAACCCGCCACGGCCCGGCGAGTCTATTCCCGGCGTCGGTCGCTCTCCCTGCTCGGAAGCTGGGGTTTGTGGGGCTGCCGCGTCCGGCTCTTGCTGTGCCTTTCACGGCTGGACGGGAGAGCCCTCGACGGACCCGGATCTCCCTCCGAGCAGGGCGCGGACGAACGGGAGACGCGACGGACGCCAAGGGGCGCGGGCTTGACGGAGGAGGGCAGGCGGCCGATGGCTGCTCGTCCGTCTGTCTGAGCTCGCGGTCCAGCTGGGAGGGGCTGATCTCCCATGCGCAGCCCCCGCCCGAAAGCGAAATGAACCGGAGTAATGCTGAGCAAAGGGGAGTGCCGGCTCCCACCTGGGGAGCTGGGACAGCGTCGCCCATAGTCCCGGGAGACTCTGCGGGGCGGCCGGATTAGTCTGTCGCTTAAAATGCCACGAGGAGCCCAGTGGCACTTTAGGCTACGTCTGCACTGCAGTGTAAATGGGGCAAAATCCCCTTTGGCGCAAGATCCGGGCCACCTGCTTTTTGGAGGGATAAGGGATCTTGCACAAAAGTTTTTTTTTTGCGCAAAACGGCCCCGTCTCCACTGCGCCACCCCGCTCGGAAGAGACGACGCACGCGCGCGCGGGAGGGAGGCCACCGAGCGCTTCGTTCGCATTGTCTCCGCCGACAAAGGCTGCGGGGTCGACGTAGCCTTGGCGACTAACAAATCGATAGCGTCGTGAGCGTTCCTGGGTAAAACCCACGTCCTCTGATGAGCCGAGTGGGGAGAAAAGGGGGGCCCAGAAGATAGACCTGAAAAAGAAAGGAGAGCAAAAGCGAAGTACCCGTCAATCGCCGGGGCGGTGCTCACGAGGCTACTTGAGTGGGTGGGGAGTTGCCAGCCCTGGCTCTCCATGTCAATGAGGGGTTGAATGTAAGGAAGGCTGGATGTGTAATGGGCCGGCCGGTCCATGGCTTAGCTCAGGCCCAGGGACGCTGGGTCCCATTTGCAGATGAAGGCCCGTTCCACAGTCTCCCTCTCTCTGCGATTGCCCTGGTAGAAGGACGGCTACTTTTCAATCCATCACTGGGTGCCCAGGCAGCTTCCAATGTCCCCTGCCCGGTTTCGGCGTCTTCCCATGTCCGATGTCCGGCTTGTGCCCGTGTAACCGTCCTCGCAGAGACTGTCCCGTCGGGGCAGTACCCGTGCAGAGGGGCATCGCGGCACGTGCTGGTACGTGTTGTGCCGACGCGTTGGGGTTTTCCCGTCTCCTGCACCCCCGGAGTGGCACAGACAGACTCCACCAGCCAGTAGAACAGGGGGAGTTTATTGCTCCTCCAGGATACAGCCCAGCACAGGTGTCATCTGGTTATAGGAAATGGGGCTACAATGCCTCAGCCCCCCTTGAGATGGGGGAGACTGGGCCCCTAAATTCCAGCCCCTTTCCCTAGGCTGTCTCCTCCATGATCCCAGACAGAAACTAAACTCTCTTCCGGCCCTGCCCCCCGGCCAGGGCAGCATCCACCTTCCTTTGATTCTCTCCTTGGGGGGTAGCTGGTCGGACAGGTTTGGAGCCCCCTTTGCATAATGACTCACCCCCTGCCCTGCTGGGCCGTGCTACAGACAGCCACCAGTGGGGGTCACCCACAGCCCACTGCCCAGCATAGCAACCAGCAAGGTACCCCCATTATGTCACACATGTCACCATCGAGGGTGTGCCATCACATGGGGTTCTGCTGGAAACCCCTGGAGCGAGGCTGTTAACCCTACACCGGGAAGGCTCCGGCGCGCTGGGCAGGGGCTGGCATTGTCTCCACCAGGTGCCGGGGAGGAGGGGAGGGCTGTCGGGAGCAGAGGAGAAACCCCCATGCACCGGCTGGCCTCGGCCTCTGCCATGTGGCCGAGGAGGGGCATAGGGCCCTGGATGCTCCGGGGAGGCGTGGGCGGCAGACAGCTGACCTGCCCCACCTGAAAAAAGGGGAGAACCGAGACCGCCCCTCGCTGTGCCAGCTGGCCGGTTGTGGGCACGGAGAAGCCTGCCGCACCCGTCCGGGGGGCATCCCAAACTCTGCGCCCCCACGGTAGCCGAGCGGCGGGAGGGACTGGCCTCCGAGCGGCCCTGCCTCGCCGCGGCTCCCGAAGCCCGGCTCTGCCCTGCGGCGTGACTTGGAAATAATAAGCGTCGCGTCCGCGCTGCTCAGCCCGCTCTGCCGAAAGCAGGGCCGAAAGGTGGGCGCCGGCTCCCCTCGGGGCTTCGGGAGCAGCGATCTCGGGGGGCACTCCGCGTCAGCCCCCTTCCCTCCCTCCGGGCGCGGCCCTGCCCCCGGCCTGGGCTCCGGCAGCCAGGGGTGTTGGTGGGAGCCGGTGGAAAAGGAAGGAACGTGCGTCAGAGATGGGCCTAAACAATCCCCTCCCGGCCAGGCCGCCTCGGGCTGGGCTGCAGGCCAGCGTCCCGGCCTGGGCCCGGCCTGGCTGGAAAAGGCCCCGCTGCCTTCCTGCAGCGCAGCTGGGGGAAGGAGGGAGGGGGGGTGCGGGGATAAATCTTTGCTGTTTCCCTGCAGTCCCTGCCGTGCCCGGGAGCTGGGACGGGCACCCCGAGCCGGTGCCGGCTGTGCGGCGTGCGATCCCTCCCGAGAGCCGGGGGCTAGCGCCTCCCCCGGCTCCCCTCGCCTCCGCGGGCTTGTCTGCGGGCCGGCTCCCGCCCAGGTAACAGGGGGGCGTCCCTGCCGAGTTCAGGTCCCAGGAACGTTCCTGCTGGCGTGTGCCGGTTCACATCCCCGCCGGGAAGCACCTAGCCCCTAGTCCTCAGCGGAGCGGAATCGACGGGCCCCGACTTCGCGTTGGGGCTTCCTCGAGTGCAGCCGGCGGGAGAGACGAGCGGCCCCGTTTGGGGCTGACTCCGCGGATCGAGGAAGCGCCCGAGGCCAACGGGGGCTGTTTCTGGGTGGCCCCCAGGTGACGCGACCCCCCGCCGGCTGCTTTCAGGCCGCGCAGAGGTGCCAGGCGCTGCACCAGCGGGGGAAGGCTAACCCCGGCCCCGAGGTCTGCACGCTGGGGCCGGCGGGAGGCGGCCCTCTCGAGAGATGCTCGGATGGGCAGGTGCAGCCCTGAAGGGCCACCACGCCGGCAAACCCTTGGGTGCCGCACTTAGCGCATTTGGCTGCGACGTCAGCACACGGGGCTCCGCGGGACAGGGTCTGTGGAAATAGGAGAGGGCCGGGGGTGGAAAAACCCAGAGGAAAAAATGGGGGAAGTGAAGCAGAGAGGGGAAAAAATTCCTGCGAACAGAGAGAGCCGCCCTCCAGGGCAGCACCTGGCACAGTGTGGTCCAGTGGGCGGAGCACTGAACCGAGAGGCAAGAGAGCGGGGTGTGATTCCTGGCTCTACAGCTGACTATCTATGGTCGCAGCACAGCAAGATCCCTCCCCCCTTGTGTGCCTCAGTTTCTCCTCTCATCATTGTTGGGTCAATTTGGGCTATGAGCTCTTCAAGGCAGGGCTTGTCTGTGTCGGGGCAGCGCCCGGTACGACGGGACCCTGATCCCAGCTGGGCAGGGCCTGTCTCTCGCTGGGTCTGTGCAGCGCCCGGCACAACGGGGCCTGATCCCAGCCGGGCAGGGCCTGTCCCTCGCTGGGTCTGTGCAGCGCCCGGCACAACGGGGCCTGATCCCAGCCGGGCAGGGCCTGTCTCTCGCTGGGTCTGTGCAGCGCCCGGCACAACGGGGCCTGACCCCAGCCGGGCAGGGCCTGTCCCTCGCTGGGTCCCTGCAGCGCCCGGCACAACGGGGCCTGACCCCAGCCGGGCAGGGCTTGTCTCTCACTGGGTCTGTGCAGCGCCCGGCACAACGGGGCCTGATCCCAGCCGGGCAGGGCCTGTCCCTGGCTGTGTCTGTGCAGCGCCCGGCACAACGGGGCCTGACCCCAGCCGGGCAGGGCCTGTCTCTCACTGGGTCTGTGCAGCGCCCGGCACAACGGGGCCTGACCCCAGCCGGGCAGGGCCTGTCTCTCACTGGGTCTGTGCAGCGCCCGGCACAACGGGGCCTGATCCCAGCCGGGCAGGGCCTGTCTCTCGCTGGGTCCCTGCAGCGCCCGGCCCATTGGGTCTGCGCCATGTCACCGTGACACTCAGAGGAAGGCTATAAAACCACAACACGTCCTGCCGCAGGGCTGCCATGTAACCCAGACTCGTCTCCTGGCGCCCAGAACCGTCCCGTCCCAGCCCCGAAGGCAGAGCGCGCCAAAGCAGGCTGCTGAGTAAGGCACAGCGAGGGCAGGGCTGGCTCTCTGCACGCTCGCCGCTGACAACCCGGAGCTTAAACCTCCTTGCAGAGCCGCGCAGGGCGCCCCGGCCTAGGACGCCCCGTTTCACTCGGGGGGAAAGCTCGTCCTGCGATCGCCGCCAGCTTCTCCGATCCCTTTGCAACGAGTCGCCGATTCCCCCCGCGCCTTGTCCTGGCTCAGCCCATCGGGCGCCGCCGATCCTGGCCCGGGGCTGCAATTCGCTGGAGGTTGGCGAGCGCCGGAAGTGACGGGCCAGTGCTCCTGTGCCCTGATTGGCTGAATGGTGTAACTAACCGGCACGGCGCTCACGGCCACGCGACCAATCGTGTGGCGGGGTTTCCCTTACCGGCGTATCTGCTGTCGTGCAGGGAAAGGCCCTGGAGAAAGAAGTGGGAAGGAAAACTCCCCGCGTCTATATCTTTTTCGAGCTTCCGATCACATTTACGGCAGTATCCCTGTTTGGGAAACCCAAACGTCGCCGCGCCTCCGGACGGAGCGTCTCGTATTCGCCGCGTTGAGAGATTTCCAGAGAAGCAGGCGCTGCCCCGGGTCGCGGCTGAGTAGCGCTCCGCATTCCTGCACGGGGCACAACACGAGGGGCTGGGCTGAGATTCGGAGATTTCAAGGAATGTAAACACGGGGAGCGGGGAGGGAGAACGACTTCTGTGTTCTCCAGTAGGCTGCCGCGAAGGTGGGCCGGCTGGCTGCGGGGGGAACAGCTCTCCGCAGGACCGGGGGGCAAATGTCACTTTCCATTCACTCTGGAACCTGCGGGGCGCGGGAGGGGCTGTGGATGTCCGAGCCACCTCCCCGCCCCGGTGCAAGGCAGGTGCACGAGCCCCACGTCTCTGGCACCCAGTGCGGAGAGTTCACACGCAACAACTACCTGCCACCGCAGTTGTGCGCTCCCCCCCAGAAGCAGCTGCACTTCTGGCGTGGCAGACGCCTGTCCCAATTAGCGTTGCCGCCTTAATGAAGATTCCAGAAGCAGCCTCCTCCTCCTCGTTCGTCGGATAGTTTCTCACGGCTGGGTCCCAAGCTCTCCTGCAAACTCCCCCGCGAAATCCGCAATCCTTGGCTTCGGCGGAAGGAGAGCATCCTTTAGCCACACCCTTCAAGCGCCGTCTAGTTCTTGGCCCGCTCCTGGCTGGTGGCCGTCCAGTGTGGTCTGCAAGCGCCGTGGGGAGGGCGGGGAGTGGGGGGGAGGAATGTAGCGAGCAACTGGCTTTCGTTGGAAAATGACGATTTGGCAGAACAGAACTTTTTGGCGGGGGGTCGGGGGGGGGGGGGAGTTTTGCCGACTGCCCCGCTTTGGAAAAGAGGTTTTGAAGTTGTTGAAATGTTTTGCTATTTTGGAAAGCAAAGGGCCGGGGCGGGGGGGGGGAGGGGGTGTCTTTTGGGGCTTGGGAAAGACTTTCCTCTTGAAATGTAAATCAACGCGCGGCGAAAAGGCAGGCGCGAAGTCGAAGGAACCGTCCGGCAAGCATCTCAAGCACGCAGGGCGCGTGAAGGTGTTTTGGAAGCCTGGCCCGCCAGGAAACCCAGCTCTCGGTTTGGGGCCAGGGCTGGGTCTCCCGCCATGTCCTGGGCAGGGGGCTGCTCACATTTATAGACTCAGAGACTTTAAGGTCAGAAGGGACCATTCTGATCATCTAGTCTGACCCCCTGCACCGTACAGGCCACAGAATCTCACCCACCCCTCTTAGAATAATCCTCTCCCCTAGATCTCAGATATTGAAGCCTTCAAATAGTTTGAGGACCCCAAGATGCAGAGAATCCTCCAGCTGTGATCTGCGCCCCATGCTACAGAGGAAGGCGAAAAACCTCCAGGGCCTCTGCCAATCTACCCTGGAGGAAAATTCCTTCCCGACCCCAAATATGGCGATCAGCTAAACCCTGAGCATGTGGGCAAGACTCACTCACATTTCTGGGGGATGCAAGGCCACCCCGACAGTTTGATACCCATTTTCACCTGCGCCCCCCCAGCTGGAAGAGCCCCGAGTCCTACCCAGCTGACTGCCCTGCCCGCTCCAGCTACCCCAAACCCTGGCTTTCCAACCCCCACCCCAGCCAGCTTTGGGGGTGAGGCAGGAAGAGGAGGGCGGGGCCTTGGGTGGAGGGTGGGCGGGGCCTAGGTTCTCAGCCCCGCCCCTGATAAGGGACAGATGTTCTAGCATGGGTGAGCTGCTCTCTCGAGGCTAACGAGGCTTCCCCACTCGTCCCAGCCGGCGGGGAAGGGAGGGAGGGCGTCTCCCACCCTCACAGCCGCTCCGTGAACGTTGCCCCTCTGCGAGCGGCAGGCCCTGAGCTCGGTTCCTTCCCCCGCGTCTCCAGCCAGCCGTCAGGTGCTGGACGCTGGGCGGGAGAGATGGCTTTGCCGTGCTGGTGACGCTGTTTTCTCCTCCCCCTCGTCCCTTTGCCCCAAGACCAGGGGAAAAGTCTATAGAAGGGAAAGGCAGCGTGTGAAAAACAAGAGCGGGGAGGAGGAAGGAGCAAGGCTGAGCGCGGCCCCCGGGTGCTGCTCCGTGGCACGTTGCCCCGTGGGGCCGGCTCTCCGTCAGCTCGGCTCTGCCTCCGGGGGCGGGGGGGGAGCCGGTGCGATTGCCGTGGCGCTGCGCCAGGGCCGGGCCGTGGCTCTTGCGGGGGCGCCGGTGGGCGCGTGGGCCAGGGTGCCGCGAGGGTTGCGGAGGGGCCAGGGTGGGAGAACCCGAGCCTGTCCCCTGTGTGGGGGGTTTCCTGCCTTCCTCGGGCTGGGCAGGTACCGTGCGCTGGGGCGGGCAGGAGACTCCCCGTTCCCAGACTCCCGCGCTGGGTGGCTACATTTGGGGGTGCCCCCTGCCATGCGGGATATGGGGCGTCAGCTGCACCCAGGTGGCTCCTCTTTCGCCGGGACGCAGCTCAGTCCAGAATGGTTCGGTCTCCCCCTCAGCTGGCAGGCACGCGGCGGGCGTGAAACTGACCGGCCTGCGATACACCGGAGAGGAGCCGGGTCTGCTGCCCCGTCCTCCTGGACCAACCAGCGGCCAGGCGCTCTCCGGGTCTCCCGCAGGGAGCTCCCTCCACGCTGGTTTCCCCCCATGCAGACGCCTCGAGACGCTGTGTAAACAGCCCTCGCCCGGGAGCCAAAACGCGCCGCCCGCGCCGGTCCAAGCAGAACATTCCAGGCGCTCGGTGGATCGGCGCCAGCCCCAGAGGGCAGCAGAACGGGCCCTTTTATGGTAGCGTTCCTCCGCTCGAGTCGGAGCCCCAGGCCGGAGCCAGGCACGCACGCACGGCCGCCGGGGGGCAGGCCCGGAGAGGGGAGCCGGGCGTGCCCGTCAGAAGGGCGTGGGGTTAGCGGCCTCCCAGCGTGGCACAAGGGCAGGCCTGCGTGTGAGCGATGGGCGGGGCGGTCCGGGAGGACGAGCAAATAACCCAGTTGGGGGTGGGCGCTTGGCGAGGAGACGTAACGTTCCCTGTTCCGTGCTTGGGGCGGATCGCTGGCAACGGATGAGCGGGCAGGCAGAGCCGTGGGGGTGGGGTACAGGGCAAGATTCCCTCCCCCGCCCCCCACGGCCCTTTCAGCCTACGGGAGGGAGCATCTCCAGGGGGCAAACACCCTCGCCAAGGTTTGTCCCTGCGGATGAATCTTCCGCCAACGCAGCCCGGCCCTGCCCGGCGAGAGGAGGGCCCCTGGCAGTGTGATGGGGGCCATATGCCTGTTACACGGGGGTACCGGGAAGGGGGCAGGGGGCGGAGAGTGGTTCTGTGGAGAAGCGAGTGAGAACACGAGGCCAGTGTGGTGAGCAAGGCACGAGACGTCGTCCTTCCGTCGTGCCCTGCGCTGGTCAGGCCTCGGCTGGAGGGTTGTGTCCAGTCCCGGGCACCGCATCTCCGGAAGGAGGTGGAGAAATTGGAGAGGGGCCAGAGAAGAGCTTCAACAACAATTCAAGGTCTAGAGAACATGAGCGGTGAGGGAAGGCTGAAAGAATTGGGCTTGTTTAGTTTGGAAAAGAGCAGGACACGAGAGCGGTTTTCAAGTACCTAAAAGGGTGTCACAAGGAGGAGGGAGAAAAATTGTTCCCCTTGGCCTCTGAGGATAGAACGAGCAACGGGCTTAAACTGCAGCAAGGGAGGTTTAGGTTGGACGTTAGGAAAAACTTCCTGTCGGGGTGGTGAAACACTGGAATAAATTGCCCAGGGAGGTTGTGGAGTCTCCATCCCTGGAGATATTTCAGAGCAGGTTGGACAGACGCTGGCAGGGGTGGTCTAGATGGTGCTGGGTCCTCCCGTTCTAGTGTTCTCTGATTCTCTGGTTGCAACGGTCGGACCAGCCAGGCATGCTGGGCAGCCCACGTCTGACGGCCTTGTCTATGCTCCGACATTTACCGCAGTAGCTACTCTGGAGTAATTCCCTAGGGATAAGCCCGGCATGGACTCTTCCCCCAGATCATGGGCCTGTGGTCCAGCGGAGTCCACCTTGGAGCGATTGTTTGGGAACAGCTGCTTTGGCATGTTTCCAAGTGGGGCATGCCCGGGCTCGGGGGATGCACAGCAGGGGGAGAGCCAGCTGCAGGAGGACAGTTCCCCCTCTTGTCGGCCGCAGGGCTGACGCCCTTCACCGGAGTCTGGTCTACGTCTGGGGCCTGCACTTCAGAACGCCGTCTCGGAGCGGGCCCAGACAGGAACTCCAAAGGCGAGCGGTGGAGTCTCCTTCCGTGGAAACCTTTTTGAATGGGGGCTGGCGCTCGGTGTGGAGGACCCGCCCTGGTGGACCCGGCGTGACGGCTTGAGAAAGAAGGATAGGATAGAGGTCTATAAAATCATGAGTGGGGTGGAGAAAGTGACTAAGGAAACGTGATGGACTTGTTCCCATCATAGAAGAGCTAGGGGCCACCACAGGAAAGTAATGGGCAGCAGGTTTAAAACAAAAAAAAGGACGTTCTTCTTCACACAGCGCACAGTCAACCTGTGGAACTCCTTGCTGGAGGAGGTTGTGAAGGCTGGGACTATAACAGCGTTTAAAAGAGAACTAGGTAAATTCAGGGAGGTTAAGTCCATCAATGGCTATTAGCCAGGTTGGGTAAGGAATGGGGTCCCTGGCCTCTGTTTGTCAGAGGGTGGAGATGGATGCAGGAGAGAGATGGCTTGATCAGTACCTGTTCGGTTCCCTCCCTCTGGGGCACCTGGCGCTGGCCACTGTGGGCAGACAGGACGCTGGGCTGGATGGGCCTTCGGCCTGGCCCCGTCTGGCCGTTCTTACGTTCACGCCACGGGCGGGAGTCAGACTTGAGGGCCAGAGAGACCCCGTCTGGCTGCAGAGTGAGGGAGGACGTTGGATTCTCACCCGTGTGACCAAGAACCAGCCCTAAGCTTTCCCGCCACCCTCCTTGTTCCCAGGCAAGGGACGGTTCGGGTGGGTGCGTCCATGGGAGAGCCTGGCCCTGCGATGGGGACGGGCCTGGGTCGTTCCCTGCGCAGTTTCGGGACGATGTCTCTGAGCTGCCTGGGAAGACGGAGGCCGGGGGCGGGAGCAGAACGGAAGGAAACCGCCCGGGGAACCGGGAGCGTTGCTGTCCAGCTGGGCCGAGGTTTGGGAGCCCATGCGAGAGGCCTGGCAGGGCTGGATGCTGCTAAATCGCTTTCCTCTGCCCAAGTTGAGACGGGCCCCAGACATACGGGGGTCCAGGGGTCGAGCGAGCTGGATAGCTCAGAGCCGGCAGGGCAGGCAGCCGGAGGTCGGGCATCTCCCATCCTTTGGCAAACCGGGGCTGGGACAGGGAGGGATAGGAGCAGAGACCCAGGTAAATCGGCAGGAATTTGCTCCGATAATTCCTGGACCAATCGCTTGGCTGTTGGGGCTGGTACCTGCAGAAATGCTCCCTCCACGCTGCTTAACGCAAGTTCGCACAATGACCTGGGGCCACGGGCCGGCGCCGCTGTCATTGAGCGAAAGGAGCGACTCCCCTGGCCAGCAGCAGTAGTAGGCTGTTACCTTCTGGGGAGCAACCCTTAGAGGACAGTGCAGCAGTAGGGCTGTTGCTGACGGTCGAGGCCTCTCTTCACACAGGGTCCTTCCCGTTGTGTGCCAGCGGCTCGAGGGGTAGAATGGAGGGCCCGCTTTCCGCACACCCCGCCCCTCGGGCCAAGGGGCAGCCTCCCGCAGTAACGGACTCGTTACGTAGCGCAGCAAACGAGCTCTCGGTAGGATTACCCCTAACCGCTCCCCTGGCGCACAGACCGAACGCCCCCTAGCGTTGCACCCAACCTGCAGCTGGGGAAACCGAGTCAGGGGCGGAGAAAGGGACACGTCTGAGCCCAGAGAGGGGTCAGCGTCAGAGCCAGCAATAAAAATCCGGGGTCCCATTCATGGGCTCGGACCGGGACCCTCAGCCTCTCCGGCGTCAGCCACCAGAACGACCTGCGGCCGGTGGCCTGCCCTTCCGCCTGTCCGTCCGTCTGTCCATGCCTGTCGCGGGGGTAGCGGAGCCCTGAGCCGGTGCCTGCTGCTTCGGGGCAGGGGATTGGGAGGTTATTCTGGGGGGAGGGGAGGGGGGGCAAAGGGGGACTTGCAGCCCCGGGGCCCTTTACATTGCCGCCGGAGTGCTGTGTCAGGCGCTCCGTGCAGCTTTGGGGTCTGGGGGGGCAGCCCTGTGCTCCGGGCCGTGCTCAGGGCTGGAAGCCGCCCCCCCGCCTTGTCCCCGGGCTCACGGCGGCAGTTGCCCCCTGGTGTTAAATGCATACAAAAGTGCATTTAATTCGGGGGGGGGTTGGACTCAGAGCCTGGCTGTGGGAAAGGCCCCCCCCCAGTACAAAAGTTTGGGAGCCACTGGCTAAAAGCGACGAGACCCGCCGTACTCCCAGAGGGGGGGTCGAAATCGTATCGCTCCCCTCCGCCGGGGGCAAATCGATTCCTCTCCGGCCGGACAGGGCGCCGCCACTCGCCCCCTCGGGCCAGCCCACTCCCTGCCAGGCCCAGGCCGTGGTCCGGGCGCGTGGGTTGAGCCCAGAGCGCTGCGTGGCCCGGGCAGAGAACAGGAACAGCTGGGGCTGCTCTGGACTCTGTCACTGGGATGCTGGGGGAGCTGCAGTGGGGTTGCGAAGGGAGCCAGCCCCATGCTTCAGGGCCCACCAGTGGCTGGGGTCAGGAGGAATTCCCCTGCATGTCACAGCTCCACGGATCCGGCGCACGGGTTGGTTAACCAAAGGGCCGGGTCGGGGGTCCGCAGAGGGGCGTGCGAGTCCCCCGGGGGCCTCTGCCGGGATTAGGGACCTGAGACGGAGGGGGCTGACTGCAGCGTCCCTCCAGCCCCGTGCTCTGATTTCGGGAGCCTGTGCAAAGCGGGAGCCAGATCCGTGCCGAGTGAACGCGGCCGCTTTCGCTCCCACAGACCCTGGGGCGCAGGGGGCGGAGGGGGACCCAGCCAGGGACTTGGGACTCTCTTAACGCTGCCTCTTTGTGTGTTTGCTTCGCAGGCGACCACCCCGTGTGCGCCCCCCGCCACCGCTGAGCTGGTAAGTGAGCCGGGCCCTTGTCTCCCGGCCGCGGTTCACGGCCTCTGTGCCGCTGCAGAAAAGAACATCGGGAAACTGCACTGGCAGCTGGGGAGGGAGCGCTGTCCAGTGGTCGGAGCACTGGGGTGAGAGCCGCATTCTTGGCTCTGCCATGGAGCTTGCAGTGCCTCAGTTTCCCTCTCTGTGCTAGGTGGGGCCCGGTGCAAAGGCTGCGCGCTGTTTTCCTTCCCCGCCTGGGGCGGTTTCCTCTCGCCCGGGGACATGGCTCTGGCAGATGTGCCTCCGGCGCGCTGCCCTTTCTCTGACGATGTTTAGATTGAGGGAGATAATTGTTTTCACCCCTTGCTTTCCCTGGAAAGCCCGACGTAAGTCAGGAACAATTATGCTGACAAGCCGCAGGGATTTCTTCGCCAGAACAACAAACAGGAACACTTCCCAACAGGGCTCTGCTGGCCGGAGAGGCGCGGGGAATTGCTCACACAGCTGCCTCGCAAAACAGCCCATGTTGGCCCATCTGCGCTGGGCGCGCCCCAGGGACGAGGCGTTGGCCTCTCTTGTCACGAGGTCCCCTCGGGGCTCTGCTCCGAAAGAGGCAGCATGCATCTGCTGAAATGTCACACTCTTTGTTGTTGTAGGGTTGCACTGGAGTGGCAGGCGGTGCTGGTGCTTTGTTATTGTAGGGTTGCACGGGAGTGGCGGGCTGTGCTGGTGCTTTGTTATTGTAGGGTTGCACGGGAGTGGCGGATTGTGCCGGTGCTTTGTTATTGTAGGGTTGCATGGGAGTGCTGGGCTGTGCCGGTGCTTTGTTATTGTAGGGTTGCATGGGAGTGGCGGGTTGTGCCAGTGCTTTGTTATTGTAGGGTTGCACTGGAGTGGCGAGCTGTGCTGGTGCTTTGTTATTGTAGGGTTGCATGGGAGTGCTGGGCTGTGCTGGTGCTTTGTTATTGTAGGGTTGCACTGGAGTGGCGGGCTGTGCCGGTGCTTTGTTATTATAGGGTTGCTCAGGAGTGGCAGGCTGTGCTGGTGCTTTGTTATTGTAGGGTTGCACAGGAGTGGCGGGCTGTGTTGGTGCTTTGTTATTGTAGGGTTGCATGGGAATGGCAGGCTGTGTTGGTGCTTTGTTATTGTAGGGTTGCATGGGAATGGCAGGCTGTGTTGGTGCTTTGTTATTGTAGGGTTGCACGGGAGTGGCGGGCTGTGCTGGTGCTTTGTTATTGTAGGGTTGCACGGGAGTGGCGGGCTGTGCTGGTGCTTTGTTATTGTAGGATTGCACGGGAGTGGCGGGAGGTGCTGGTGCTTTGTTATTGTAGGGTTGCACAGGAGTGCTGCGCTGTGCTGGTGCTTTGTGCTGCCCCCTAGTGGAGGCAGGAGGGCATGGCTGAAGGTTGCCTCAGCTGCTGCTTGTTGGGATTTACGCCCAAGACGGACCAGCTGGAGCCAGCCCGCTCCCTGCTTCTCCCCTGGGGTATTTCCCTGACTCTCCGCCCCAGCCTCTGCGCTCGGGTACAGGCCAGGGGAGGTGCTTCCCCGGGAAACGGGCCAGCTCATCCATCCGGAGGGAACTGGGAAGCCCCGTGTGAAAAGCCAGGGCTGGGAAGGAGGGTGCTGGGGGGACGGCAGAGAGAGCCCCCGGCCAAGGCCACGGCAGAGGGGAGCCGGCGGAAAGGCTGGTGTGGTGCGTGGATTAGTGGGTTTGCGTACGCACGTGCGTGGATTAGTGGGTTTGCGTACGCACGTGCGTGGATTAGTGGGTTTGCGTGCGCACGTGCGTGGATTAGTGGGTTTGCGTGCGCACGTGCGTGGATTAGTGGGTTTGCGTGCGCACGTGCGTGGATTAGTGGGTTTGCGTACGCACGTGCGTGGATTAGTGGGTTTGCGTACGCACGTGCGTGGATTAGTGGGTTTGCGTGCACACGTGCGTGGATTAGTGGGTTTGCGTACGCACGTGCGTGGATTAGTGGGTTTGCGTACGCACGTGCGTGGATTAGTGGGTTTGCGTGCACACGTGCGTGGATTAGTGGGTTTGCGTGCGCACGTGCGTGGATTAGTGGGTTTGCGTACGTACGTGCGTGGATTAGTGGGTTTGCGTGCGCACGTGCGTGGATTAGTGGGTTTGCATGCGCACGTGCGTGGATTAGTGGGTTTGCATGCGCACGTGCGTGGATTAGTCATCTTGCATGCACACGTGTGTGGATCAGTGGGTTTGCATGTGCACATGCATGGATTAGTCGTTTTGCGTGTGCACATGCATGGATCAGCGGGTTTGCATGCACACGTGTGTGGATCAGTGGTTTTGCGTGAACACATGCGTGGATTAGTCGTTTTGCGTGTGCACATGCATGGATCAGCGGGTTTGCATGCGCACGTGCGTGGATTAGTCATCTTGCATGCACACGTGTGTGGATCAGTGGGTTTGCGTGTGCACATGCATGGATTAGTCATTTTGCGTGTGCACATGCATGGATCAGCGGGTTTGCATGCGCACGTGCGTGGATCAGTGGCTTTGCATGTGCATGTGCATGGATTAGTTGTTTTGCATGCGCACGTGCGTGGATTGGCGGGTTTGCGTGCGCACGTGCATGGACTGGTGAGTTTGCTTGTGCACTATGGCATCGGAGCGCCTGCTTTGTCCCAGGCGGGGGCTTCTGTGCCAGCCAGCGCTGGCATCTTGCTGCCTGCCGGGAGGTGTCGGGGCAGGAGCCCTGCAGGCCAAGGTCTGGAGATTGACGAGCGCGGAGGGACTTTGGTCTGGTGTTGGAAAGGGCTGTAACACCCCTCCCCCCGCCCCGCTGTACAGGACCCCAGTGTGGCCTGCGGCTCGCTCGTCCCTTTTACAGACCCTGGCCGGACGTCTCGCCCAGCCCTGGCACAGATCCGCTCGCCCAGGGCCGGATCTCTCCAAGATCCGTCTGGGCCCCCAGCTATGAGCGCCTCTCAGGCTGTGGTGGCTGTCTGCTCCCCCAGCCCCCATGGCCCTGCTGAAGGCCAGGGCCATTCTCCCCCGTGGACAGATGGGAAACTGAGGCACGGAGCTGGTGGGGGCGTTCGGACTGAGGAGCTGGTGGGGGGCGTTCAGGAGCAGCTGGTAGCCTCAGACCTTTGCGGCTCGGGACCGAAGGGACTTCTCCGGGGTCACAAGGAGTCCGTTACGGAGCAGGAATCTGGCCTGGCCCCAGCGTAACCACTAGGCCGTCCTTCCCTTTGGCTCTCCCTGCCCGGCCCAGTCACCTCGCTCTCCCTGCTGTGGCTGCAGCGACGAGGCCGGCCGGAGCGTCGGGGCGTTCGGAAGGACCCCGCCCACGGGGAAGCGCGTGGAGAGGCAGCGCCCGCCGCCCGCCAGATCTTTCCAAGCGGTTCCCTCGTGTGGCCGGCCGATCCAGCGGCTGCGGGGCGGGCGGGGGGTTAATCTCCTGTCGGCACAGCCCTGCCGTGAGCACCACGAGCAGCGCTGGTCCCCAGGGAAGCTCGCCAGCCCCTCCAGGAGACTTATCTGGGGAAGAACACCCGGCGGGGCCGTTTGGGGCCGTTAGTGCGGCTTGGAGAGGAAGCAGCCAGCGGTGGCGGGGGGTGAGCAGCCCAGCCCAGTCTGGAGATTACGGCCCAGGCGCGTGCCGGAGACGAGAGGGCGAGCCCTGTGTTTGGAGGAGCCGTTCCAGGCTGGAACCGGGGCAGCGTAGAGGATCGGAGGCTGGAGCTGGGGGCTGTGTGGGGAGGGGGGATTTGGGGCACAGCCCTTCCCGAAACACCTGCCACAGCCCGGGCGGATCCCAAGGCAGGATCCTTCCTCAGGCAGGAGCCTGGTTGCTCCGAGACGAGGCGATAACAGGTGATGCTCTGCGCCAGGCTTAGCTGCCTGGTCTCCCCGCAGGAATGTGGCCGCTCAGGTTTGCCCAGTTCCTCTGTTCCCAGGAGTCTCCATTTCAGCCTGGCTTCTCCCTGGCCAGTTCCTCTCCTTGCAGGAGTCCTGCTCTCCGAACGCGGCCTGGCTTCCCCCCACCGTCTCCGCCCCACTCCTATCTAAGTCCGCCCATCTCCACCCTGCTCCTATCTCCGCCCCGCCCGTCTCCGCCCCGCTTCGATCTCAGCACTACCCATCTCCACCCTGCTCCTATCTCCGCCCTACCCGTCTCCACCTCGATCGCCTCCCTGCCTGTCTCCGTCTCGCTCCGATCCCAGCCCCGCCCGTCTCCGTCTCGCTCCGATCCCAGCCCCGCCCGTCTCCGTCCCGCTCCGATCCCAGCACCGCCCGTCTCCGTCTCGCTCCGATCCCAGCTCCACCCGTCTCCATCTCGTTCCGATCCCAGCTCCACCCGTCTCCGTCTCGCTCCGATCCCAGCCCCGCCCGTCTCCGTCTCGCTCCGATCCCAGCTCCACCCGTCTCCATCTCGCTCCGATCCCAGCCCCGCCCGTCTCGCTCCGATCCCAGCTCCACCCGTCTCCATCTCGCTCCGATCCCAGCTCCACCCGTCTCCGTCTCGCTCCGATCCCAGCCCCGCCCGTCTCTGTCTCGCTCCAATCCCAGCCCCTCCCATCTCCGTCTCGCTCCGATCCCAGCTCTGCCCGTCTCCATCTCCATCTCCATCTCGCTCCGATCCCAGCCCCGCCCGTCTCCGTCTCGCTCCGATCCCAGCCCCGCCCGTCTTCGTCTCGCTCCGATCCCAGCTCCACCCGTCTCCGTCTCACTCTGATCCCAGCCCCGCCCGTCTCCGTCTCGCTCCGATCCCAGCTCCACCCGTCTCCATCTCGCTCCGATCCCAGCCCCGCCCGTCTCCGTCTCGCTCCAATCCCAGCTCCACCCGTCTCCGTGTCGCTCCGATCCCAGCCCCGCCCGTCTCCGTCTCGCTCCAATCCCAGCTCCGCCCGTGTCCATCTCCATCTCGCTCCGATCCCAGCTCCGCCCGTATCCATCTCCATCTCGCTCCAATCCCAGCCCCTCCCCTCTCCGTCTCACTCCGATCCCAGCCCCGCCCGTCTCCGTCTCACTCCGATCCCAGCCCCGCCCGTCTCCGTCTCACTCCGATCCCAGCCCTGCCTGTAGCATGGAGTCACAAGGAGTCCGTTATGCAGCACGGACTTGACCTGGCCCCAGCGTAACCACTGGGCCGTCCATCCCTTTGGCTCTCCCTGCCCGGCCCAGTCACCTTGCTCTCCCTGCTGTGGCTGCAGCGACGAGGCCGGCCGGAGCGTCGGGGCGTTCGGAAGGACCCCGCCCACGGGGAAGCGCGTGGAGAGGCAGCGCCCGCCGCCCGCCAGATCTTTCCAAGCGGTTCCCTCGTGTGGCTGGTCGATCCAGCGGCTGCGGGGCGGGCGGGGGGTTAATCTCCTGTCGGCACAGCCCTGCCGTGAGCACCACGAGCAGCGCTGGTCCCCAGGGAAGCTCGCCAGCCCCTCCAGGAGACTTATCTGGGGAAGAACACCCGGCGGGGCCGTTTGGGGCCGTTAGTGCGGCTTGGAGAGGAAGCAGCCAGCGGTGGCGGGGGGTGAGCAGCCCAGCCCAGTCTGGAGATTACGGCCCAGGCGCGTGCCAGAGACGAGAGGGCGAGCCCTGTGTTTGGAGGAGCCGTTCCAGGCTGGAACCGGGGCAGCGCAGAGGATCGGAGGCTGGAGCTGGGGGCTGTGAGGGGAGGGGGGATTTGGGGCACAGCCCTTCCCGAAACACCTGCCACAGCCCGGGCGGATCCCAAGGCGTCCTCCATCGCCGGCAGCAGTGAAATCGACCAGGGTCTGCACCCCCGACTCCCTGCCGAAAGAGGCTTCCCCGGTGCGGGCTTCTGCTTGGATGGGCCGGGCCACACTGGCCCTCAGCACCGCGTCCCCCTCTCCGATTGGCCCTGGCACCACCCCCGTCTGATCTCAGCCCTGTCCCTCACCGCGCCGCTCTGATCTCAGCCCTGCCCGTCTCCATCCCGCTCCGATCCCAGCCCCGCCCGTCTCCACCTCTCTCGGATCGCCGCCCTACCTGTCTCTGCCCCGCTCCAATCCCAGCCTTGCCCGTCTCCATCCCGCTCTGATCTCAGCCCTGCCTGTCTCCGTCCTGCTCTGATCTCAGCCCCGCCCGTCTCTGCCCCGCTCCGATTCCAGCCCCGCCCGTCTCCGCCCCACTCCAATCCCAGCGCTGCCCGTCTCTGGCCCACTCCGATCCCAGCGCTGCCCGTCTCTGGCCCACTCCAATCCCAGCGCTGCCCGTCTCTGGCCCACTCCAATCCCAGCGCTGCCCGTCTCTGGCCCACTCCAATCCCAGCGCTGCCCGTCTCTGGCCCACTCCAATCCCAGCGCTGTCCGTCTCTGGCCCACTCCGATCCCAGCGCTGCCCGTCTCTGGCCCACTCCAATCCCAGCGCTGCCCGTCTCTGGCCCACTCCAATCCCAGCGCTGCCCGTCTCTGGCCCACTCCAATCCCAGCGCTGCCCGTCTCTGGCCCACTCCAATCCCAGCGCTGCCCGTCTCTGGCCCACTCCGATCCCAGCGCTGTCCGTCTCTGGCCCGCTCCGATCCCAGCGCTGTCCGTCTCCGGCCTGCTCTGATCCCAGCGCTGCCCGTCTCTGGCCCACTCCAATCCCAGCGCTGCCCGTCTCTGGCCCACTCCAATCCCAGCGCTGCCCGTCTCTGGCCCACTCCAATCCCAGCGCTGCCCGTCTCTGGCCCACTCCGATCCCAGCGCTGTCCGTCTCTGGCCCGCTCCGATCCCAGCGCTGCCCGTCTCTGGCCCGCTCCGATCCCAGCGCTGCCCGTCTCTGGCCCACTCCGATCCCAGCGCTGCCCGTCTCTGGCCCACTCGGATCCCAGCGCTGCCCGTCTCTGGCCCGCTCCGATCCCAGCGCTGCCCGTCTCCGGCCCACTCCAATCCCAGCGCTGCCCGTCTCTGGCCCACTCCGATCCCAGCGCTGTCCGTCTCTGGCCCGCTCCGATCCCAGCGCTGCCCGTCTCTGGCCCGCTCCGATCCCAGCGCTGCCCGTCTCCGGCCTGCTCCAATCCCAGCCCTGCCCTTCTCCATCCCCCTCTGATCCCAGCCCCTCCCGTCTCTGCCCCACTCCAATCGCCGTCCTGCCTGCCTCTGCCCCGCTCCGATCCCAGCCCCGCCCGTCTCTGCCCCGCTCCGATCTCAGCCCCGCCCGTCTCTGCCCCGCTCCGATCTCAGCCCCGCCCGTCTCTGCCCCACTCCGATCTCAGCCCCGCCCGTCTCTGCCCCACTCCGATCTCAGCCCCGCTCGTCTCTGCCCTGCTTCGATCCCAGCGCCGCTCGTCTCTGCCCCACTCCGATCTCAGCCCTGCCCGTCTCTGCCCTGCTTCGATCCCAGCGCCGCTCGTCTCTGCCCCACTCCAATCGCCGCCCTGCCTGTCTCTGCCCCGCTCCGATCCCAACCCCGCCCGTCTCTGCCCCACTCCAATCGCCGCCCTGCCTGTCTCTGCCCTGCTCCGACCCCAGCCCCGCCAGGCTTTTCCCGGGGCTGTGCTCAGCCTGACTCGTGTGTCTCTTGGAGCTGTAGCAGACGCTGCTCTCCTGCCCCATGGCTGTCCCAGGCGATGCATTTGGCCAGCTCTGGCCTGGGAAAGAACGTGGGAGGGTTTGTGGGGTCGGACGTGCCGGGGGAGAGTCGGGAAGTTTCAGGGCTGCCCCCAGGCTGTGGGCACCAATGGGTGTTGCTTTTCCCTGCGTTCCGAGCAGAGCATCTTCCTGAGACCCCTGGCCGCAGCAGAGCCCACCCGGGCGGGCGGCTGGGGGCCGGTTGGCAGCAGGAGGCGTGGGCAGGTTCCCAGGGGGGTAAGCTAGCCGGGGCGCTCTCCCCCCACTGGCGTTTGTGATGTACCGCAGTTCTTCTTAGGGGCCGGCGGGTGCCTGGGGGGCTGGGAGCAGACTGGGTCCCCGGTTTCTCACTTCCCTGGGGTCTCTCGATGACATGAGGCCCGGCAGGCAGGTAGCTGAGCCCTTGCTCACGAGGATTTAGCTCGAAAACAGCCGGTCCCTGTCCCGCTGGCTGCGTGGGGTTTGCTTTGCCAGCCTGGCCCTGCCAGGACATGCCCACACCCACCTCTCAGGCCAGGCTCAGGCTGGGAATTGTCTGTTCCCCGCCCCGGGTGTTTTCACGCTGGGCTGGGAGCGGTCGGACCCCGTAAAGTCGCCCCGCAGCCAAAGGAAATGTGGTCACTAGGACTGAAGTCGAGGTCACTCTGTGGCCTCCTGGCGTGGCCTCCGCTGGGTGAGCCACCCCTGTGTTGTAAAACAGGGCAGCCGCAGGCGCTGACTCACGGGTGCTCCGGGGCGGGTGTTAGGCACCCAGGGGAGAAATAAGGGGTGCTCAGCGCCCACGGGGTGCAGCTGATGAGCGCGGCTGCCGATCAGCTGTTTCCCTGCTGCTGGGAGGTGCTCCGGGAAGGGGGAGAGGTGGAATGGCGGGATAGGTTGTAGGGGGGTGGAGTGGGGGTGGGAAGAGGCTGAGCAGGGGCGGAGCCTGGGGGATGGGGTGGGGCAGTAAAAGGTGGAGTGAGGGCGGGGCCTAGGGGGAAGGGGCAGAGTGAAGGCGGAGCCTTGGGACAGAGCACAGGCCCCGCCCCAACCCGTTCCCAGAGGCCCCGCCCCACGCTGCTCCTTCTCATAGGCCCCGCCCCCAATCTGCCCCGCCCAATCTGCCTCTTCCCACCCCACTCCACCCCTCCCCCAAGTCTCCCTGCCCAAGTGCTGGCCCCTCCAGCACCTCCTGCCCCCAGGTGATCAGCTGATCCGTGCGCCCAAACAGCTGTGGCTGGAGGGTGCTGAACAGGGCCTGTTTTTTTCTGGGGTGCTTGAGCCCCAGAGGGCCCCTGGCGCCAGCGCCTGTGCCGAGCACGATCCCGTGCGAGATGCAGACACGGACCCAGCGGCGAGTCCTCCCACCACGGCCCCTCGGCTCGTGTTTGCACGCGAGCGTGATCCGAGCTGGCGCACAAGTGTCTCTGGGCGCTGGCGTTGACGCCCGCAGCTGGGAGAATGGACTCTGGGCCGGGCAGTCCCGTGGCCAGGTCTCCGGCGCTGTCCTTGAGCCTCGTGGGGGAAGGGCGCCAAGCAGCCAGGGGGACCGTTTCCGCGTGCCGGGCCGTAACCTTCTCCTCTCCCTCTCTCCACAGCCGGCCAACGGGGAGCACACCGCCAAGCATGTAGATGCCACCGTAAGTGATGTGGGTCGCGGCGGGGACCGGGCCGTGCGCGGCCAGCGAGTCGCGGATGCTCTCCTGCGGGGATTCCCTCTCGTTTCCCCGCGTGGGGGCCGTGGCGCCCGGCGGGATCGAGTGGGCTAGCTTGGGGAGATGGAAGCCGGCGCTTCCGTGCTGGTTCTGAGCGCGATTTGGTTCCCCTCTGCCCAGGCAGGCGCGGCCGGACCCCGCGAAGGCTGCGCAGGCGTTGTGCATCCGGCCGTGCCCTTGTCCGGGGAAGGAGGGCGACGGTACACGACGCACACACGTTGCGGCTGGGTCTCAGGTCTTCCTAAGCTGAAATCAGTCGGTGCCCGGGGAGAATCCGCAGCGGGGGGCCCCAGCTGCAAACCGGGCTGGACGTTGTGCTGCCAGCGCCGGGGCGCGGCCGGCCGGCTTTGGGAAGCAGAGAGCAGATTTCAGCTTTCGCCCGGAGCTGGGATGCATGGGGGTGATGTTCCCTGTAAGCTGAGCACACGGGCGGTCGCCCGGCAGAGATTCAGGTGCCTCCCAGCCGACTGGCAAAGCTCCTACAGCTGGCAGCAGGTGTTTCTATTGGTGGTGCACATTGGTGCACAGAACAAAATGTATTCCGCACGCTGATGGACAAAATTAGAGAGATTTCCACCTTGCATCCTGCTAGCTGCTACTGGATCCTAGTGGCTTTTCAGATGCTAGAGGTTTTTAAGTCCCAACTTGAGCAAGCCCTGGCTGGGCTGATTGAGTTGGGGGTTGGTTCTGCTTGAGGCAGGGGGCTGGACTCGGTGACTCCTGAGGTCTCCGCCAGCCCCCGGATTCTGTGTTTATATGACCCCTCTGTAATTGGGCCCACCCAGTCTTTTGTGGTTCCCCCAGTACGGAACCCGTCTCCCCGTCTCTGCAGACGAGGGAGCGTTGGAACCTGGCTCCGCTGCTGTGGTCCTAACGACCCAGCCCAAAGGAATTAACGAGCGAGCTAGATCATGTGGCATGAAGCTGAAGAAGGCTTCTGTCTGCAGTGGCAAAACAGCCCTTTGTTGGCATCGGGGCGGGGGACGGTTCCGTGCCGTGTGCAGCTGTAAATATCCGTGGGGCATCTGACAGGAGGATTCAGGGCTGTTTCTAGCCACGAGGCAGCAGCAATGCCTGGGGCTGTGCAGATGAAATCTCCGGCTGACCCACGCTGGCGTTCTGTAGGGGGCTGTGTTAGCGGCAGAAGCTGCCAAGGGGGCAGGGGTGTGGTAGCTCTATGGTGCTGCCCAGACAAGAGACAAAGCCTCTGCCCCAAAGATCTGCCAGGCGAACAAGACCAGAGGAAGTTTGCTGGCCCCATTTCACAGCTTGGCTGTTGAAGCAAAGTGACATGGTCAAGGCCAAATAGGACATCGGTGGCAGAGGCGGGTTTCTGAGTCCCTGCCACAAGGCCAGTCTTCCTGGCTAAGGGCTGGTTGGTGGAGCCATTGCGGGTCGGCGCGTTTATGCGTCGGTGAGTCGCAGCTGGCAGCAACCTCCGAATCCTCCCTACGAACGGGGCAGGCTATTAAACGTCCTGCTCTGGGGGGCAGCCCACCCTCAGAATGGGACCTACGGAGGGGGCCGATCCTGCCCCGGCCAGAGCCGGGCCCTGAGCCGGACGACCCCGGGGCCTGTGCCCCTGAGGCAGGGGGGCGCTGGGGAACTGGGCCGGCCTGACCCAGGTGGTGCCCGCGTGCGAGGCCGGGCTGGCCCCCGCCCGCGCCATGAAAGGCCCTTTTGTGGCCTCCCTGCCCGCAGCGTGGATGCGGGAGGCTGCGTCAGGAGCCCTTAACCACATTAGCCGGGCCTGGCCTGGCTGCGCTCAGCTGATCGCGGGCTGACTCCCCCCGGGGCGGGAGGGGCGGGCGGGTGGGTGTGCGGGGGCGGCTCCGGGGAGCGCGCCTGTGGTGAGTGGGCAGCGGCCGCGGGAGCTCAGATCACGGGGCTGGCTGGTGGCGGTCGGAGGGGTGTGCGGGTTCAGGACCCTCCCCGGGGGGCGCGGCACCACCATGCCCTGGCGGTGGATTAGCAAGAGCTTCTCCTCGGCTAAGGTACGTTGGGGGCACCGAGGGGGGTGGGGACGGCTGGAGTGGGGGGGGTCGCCATGGCGACGGGGCAGGAGATGCTCTGACAGACCCTGGCGGGGGCAGGTCTGGGCGGGAGCGGGGGGGTTCCCAGGGATGGTCCTGGTTTGTGGTTTCCACCTCGTATGGGGCCGCCGGTTCTAGCCCCAGGCGCCCCTGTCCGGTGCTCAGCACAGTGACTCCTGGGGCCTTTTCTCCCCCTCGCTGCTTCCTGCCCAGGCTCCGCGGGGGCCCTCCTGCCAGATGGGGTGGGGCGGGCAGGGCAGCGGCATGCCCACGCTGGAGAGGAGCTGGCCTGGGGCGCGCCCCTGTGACGGCGCATTGGGGGTTCCCCGTCTCCTGCACCCCGAGATGTCACAAACCGACTGCACCAGCCAGTGGAATAGAGGAAGTTTATTGCCTCTCCAGGATACAGCACAGCACAGATGTAGTCTGGTCACAGAACTGGGCTAGGATGCCTCAGGCCCCCTTGAGTTGGGGGGAGACTGGGCCCCTAAACTCCAGCTCCTCTCCCTAGGCTGTCTCCTCCATGCTCTCCCACAGTAACAACTAAACTCCCTTGCAGCCCTGCCCCCCAGTCCAGGGCAGCATTCACCTTCCTTTGTTCCTCTCCATGGGGGGTGTCTGGCCACTGGTTCGACAAGTTTGGCCTTATCTCTGCCTAGCGAGATTTTCCCTGCTGGGTCTTGCTCCAGACAGCAGGGGTCACCACATCCCAGCAAGTACCCCCACTACGTCACAGCCCCATGCCGGAGGCTGCTGGGCATGTGGTTCCTGGCACGGGGCCTTTGGGCGTGGGATCCTGCCGGAGATCCTGCCCCTGCTGGCCTGAGACACCAGGGGCAGGGGGGCACAGGCCAGTGGCTGCATCAGGCACCCAGGAAGCCTGTCGGGGTGGGGGGCAGCCCCATGCCTCTGGAAGGTCGTTGTTGCTCTGCCTGTCGGGCTGGACCGGGAAAGGGACGCCCACCGTGCAGCCAAAGCCGTGAGGCCGGTGGATTGCAGGGCTCTGTGCCGCGGGTTTTTCTGTGCCGTGTAGGTATTTCTCGGGGTGGGGGGCAGGATGTTCGGAACCCCAGGGCTGCCGGCCCTCTGCTCGCTGTGCAGGTCCATGCCCGCCCCCCTTCTGGATTCAGACAGGCTGTTGACTGGCGGAATCCGATCCCTCGGAGGGTGGGTCCCCACCAGACTTCCTTCAATGTTTTCCCCATTCGTGTGCAGAATAAATTTTGTTCTCTGCACCGAGGCATGTGTGGATGTGCACCACCTGGAGAAACACATGCTGCTGTGTGGGGGCATTCTGCTAATCAGCTGGGTGGGCATTTGAATCTCTCCTGGGTGGCTGCCCAAGTGCTCGGCTTACAGGGAACAGGGGTCCCTGCTGCTGCCGGCAGCGTCCTGCCCAGTTTGGGCGGACAAGCCCAGAACTAGCAGTGAGGTAGCGGCTCCAACAGAGCCTCGGGCTAGCTCACAGCTTGGCTGCATTGTTGATTTCTGACATCTCCTCTCAGAAACTCTGATGCCGGCGGCCACGGACGTGCCCGCCGGGAACGGGTGCAAACACCATGGTGTGAGGCCGTGTTGCCTGATGCTGAGTGCCTGTGCGGCTGCCCTGGAGAGATTAGCAGTGTGCCAACAGCGCGTGTTGGTACTGGTGGTGCACATCGGCATAGGCCTTTGTGCACAGAACAAAATTTATTCCACACATAATGGACAAAGGTAGAGGGCACTTTGGCGTGCGGGGCTGGGGGTGAGGGAGAGCGAGGGCGAAAAAGGCGTGGCTTGCGGAGACTGGTGGGGCTCTTCGCTGGCACATTCCCGCCAACGGGGCGGAGGAAGGAGATATTCAGGCTGCCGCCCTCGTTTGGGATTTCCCTGGGGCAGCCCTGGGGCGGGGTGGGGGTGGGGGTGGGGGTGGGGTGTGTCTGTGAAGTGCCTTTAAGGGAGCGGGTCTTCCTCAAAATGTCCCAGCTGGCTGTTCTGTGCGGGTGGGCAGCCAGTCAGGCATGGCTTCCTCACGGTGCCCTACGTCGCTGGAGTTCCCACCCCTCCAGCCTGTGGGGCAAGCGTGGCTCCTTGCCTGGGCCTGCCTAGGGCTTCCCGCTGCAGTAGGGGGCGCTCTTCCGAGCAGGGGGCACTCTTCTTCCACGTGGGTCCTAATTCCTCCTGTTTCACTCTGGGGCAGGACCTGTCCTCACTCCGTGTCCCCAACCAGCGTGCGCTGGGCGTTCTATTTAGCTGCCGCGCTGCGCCCCAGAGCCAGCCGCATTGCCGCTGGTGGGACGGCGCCTCCGGGCTCTCAGGGGCCGGAGCAGCCAGTGCCTGTCGGCAGAGCGCCGACCGGGATCCGCGCAAGCAGCCGCTGTGTGGGGGGCTCTCCACGCGGCCAGATGTGGCTCGCGGAGGGAGATGAGCGTTTAAGGGCTGGAGATACACCAGTGGGGTGTGCTGGCGCAGCAGGGGCTGGGAACGGCTCTGCTTGTCGGCCGAGGGCAGGAAGTCACCCAGCCCACAGGCTGCGGATGAGATTCCCGCGCCGGGAGATTGTGCATACACAGGCGCTTCCTGCCTGGAGCGTTCCCGCGCTTCCTCTGACGCGCCAAGCCCGGGCAGACGCCGCCTGCCTGTGGCCGCTCACGCAGACCTGCTGGGGAGGCACCAAGGTGTCCTGCGGGTGGTACTGGCCTGCTCGGCCGAGACCACCCCCGGGCCCTCGCATGGACCCTTCTGTGCAACGGGCCTGGCTGAGGCCGGGGGGGCTCGTGACATAAGTGGATCCATGTGACTTTGGAAAGACGGATGTTTTCATCCCCCTTCCGCTGCTCCGGGCCAGACACAGTCCCTGTAGGGCGGGGAGAGAGGGAGTTAACCCTGTGGGCGCTGGCTGAGTCTCCTCCACAAGGCACCTGCTGATGGCTGGGTTTTGGGGGGGCCCTGTTGGCCTTGCTAGCGGGGGTGGGTCCCCTGCAGGGAGGCCCCGCAGACGGGAGGGGTTAGAACAAATTCCCATGGCTGGAAGGGCTCAGCGATCGTGGCTTCCGCTTGCCACGGGGCGCCAGGCAGCGCTGCCCGAAAGACAGGTGGAAGCAGAAGTGCAGCGAGCTGGCGATGGAGCCAGGGACGCCCGGGCTGGCTGGGGCTGCACCGGGGAGCGGCCGGGGAAGGATGAGGTGTCTGGGGAGGGGCTGTGCGGGGCAGGAGGGAAGGCCGAGGAAGAGGGTGACGTGTACAGAGCGCAGGGAAGGGCCGACGGGCAGGATTTCCTGACCGGGTAACTTTTGGAGACTTAGGAATTGTTTCCCGCCCTCACCGCGCCCAAAAGGCCAACGCGAACGGTTCCAAGGACCGACGGCCTCACCCCCGTCAGTCTGCGTCGGGCGACACTGGAGGGCACGTTTCCTCCCGAGTTCACTCCTAACGTTTCATTTATAGTAAATAAAATCTCCCCCCCTCTCCAAAATTGCAAGATGCAAAACCATGTTGAGCCAGCAAAGAAAACTCCCGGGAATAGGGTGGCCAGGTGCCCAGTTTGGAACCAGACAGTCCGGGATTTCAGCTTTCTGTCCGGGAAAGAAATGGAGAAAACCCCGGACAGAGAAATGTCGGGTATTTTCTATTTCAGTCCATTGTATTGTTGTCAGGAGTGTCAGTACGTAGGGCACTGCCGGCATGTCTCCCCGCCAGGCGGTACGCAGCTGCGCAGTGCAGAGGAGGGGGGCAGGGGCGGGGGGGCTGGAATCTCCGGGGACAGACTCGCTTGTGCGCTCTGCCGGGACCGTGCGCGGGATGGGCAGCAACCCGGGATCTGTGTGCACCCCGGCCAGCTCTGCTCCCTGCCGGTCGGTTCCCCTCCCGTCCAGCCCCCCTCCCTGCCGGCCGGTTCCCCTCTCGTCCAGCCCCCTCCCTGCCGGCCGGTTCCCCTCTCGTCCAGCCCCCTCCCTGCCGGCCGGTTCCCCTCCCGTCCAGCCCCCTCCCTGCCGGCCGGTTCCCCTCTCGTCCAGCCCCCTCCCTGCCGGCCGGTTCCCCTCCCGTCCAGCCCCCTCCCTGCCGGCCGGTTCCCCTCCCGTCCAGCCCCCCTCCCTGCCGGCCGGTTCCCCTCCCGTCCAGCCCCCTCCCTGCCGGCCGGTTCCCCTCTCGTCCAGCCCCCTCCCTGCCGGCCGGTTCCCCTCTCGTCCAGCCCCCTCCCTGCCGGCCGGTTCCCCTCTCGTCCAGCCCCCTCCCTGCCGGCCGGTTCCCCTCCCGTCCAGCCCCCCTCCCTGCCGGCCGGTTCCCCTCCCGTCCAGCCCCCCTCCCTGCCGGTCGGTTCCCCTCCCGTCCA
The DNA here is from genome assembly GCF_049634645.1 of Pelodiscus sinensis. Classification (NCBI taxonomy): domain Eukaryota; kingdom Metazoa; phylum Chordata; order Testudines; family Trionychidae; genus Pelodiscus; species Pelodiscus sinensis. The sequence continues at coordinate 1,514,143 of NC_134717.1, forward strand.
GCCCCCTCCCTGCCGGCCGGTTCCCCTCTCGTCCAGCCCCCTCCCTGCCGGCCGGTTCCCCTCCCGTCCAGCCCCCCTCCCTGCCGGCCGGTTCCCCTCCCGTCCAGCCCCTCTCCCTGCCGGCCAGTTCCCCTCCTGTCCAGCCCCCCTCCCTGCCGGTCGGTTCCCCTCTCGTTCAGCCCCCTCCCTGCCGGCCGGTTCCCCTCCCGTCCAGCCCCCCTCCCTGCCGGTCGGTTCCCCTCTCGTTCAGCCCCCTCCCTGCCGGCCGGTTCCCCTCCCGTCCAGCCCCCCTCCCTGCCGGTCGGTTCCCCTCTCGTTCAGCCCCCTCCCTGCCGGCCAGTTCCCCTCCTGTCCAGCCCCCCTCCCTGCCGGTCGGTTCCCCTCCCGTCCAGCCCCTCTCCCTGCCGGCCAGTTCCCCTCCTGTCCAGCCCCCCTCCCTGCTGGCTGGTTCCCCTCCCATCCAGCCCTGCTTCCCACTGGCCGGTTCCCCCCGTCCAGCCTCACTCCCCCCGACCTCCTCCTGGCCAACCCTGCTTCCTGCTCGCTGGGTCCACCCCTATCTCCCCCAGCCAGCCCCACTTCCCCCGACCTCCTCCCTGCCAGCTTTGCTTTCTGCCGGCCGGTTCTCCCCTCACCCCCGATCTCCTCCCGGCCAGCCCCGGTCCTCCCGATCTCCTCCCCACCAGCCCCATTCCTCTCCCGGCCGGTCCCCCCCCCACACCTGAGATCAAGTGTGTCTGGTATTTTTTTGAAGCCATCTAGTAACCCTACCCGGGAACTCTCCAACCACAATGGCTGATTGGGGACTCGACTTTCCACTTCCCCTTTTTGGAGGAGACGGGGAATGGGCCTTTTCCCACGGGAGAGTCCGGGTGGGCAAAGCAGTGTTTTCCAGGGGCTGTCTTGCCAGCTTGGCCAGTCCCTGCGTGCGGTGCTGGGGGAGCCGGCTGCGCCGCGCCTCCGAGGTGCCTTGTGAACCGAGCGGGGCTCCGAGCGGCTCATCGGTGGGCGTGTCTCAAAGCTGTCTTGAGATTGGCCTGCGGGACGAGAGCTGCACATCGCTGCCTGCTCCAGTCCGGCTCCCGGTCTCCCCTGCTGCGGCGTGTTCCGCCGGCCGTGGCCGGTGGCCGCAGATAACGATCCTCCAGGGAACTTCCGTTCCCGGCTCGCCTGTGGGCTGGTGCTGCTAATGGCCTAATTAGCCACGCGGAGCTGCTGAGGAGCGTGGCCGGGGCGCATGCTGCCTCCAGCACAGGCAGGATTTAAGGACGGAAGGCCCAGCGCTGGCCCTACGAGGACACCCCCAATGCCGAGGGGGCAGGGCGGCGGCCGGGACTTGCCAGGAGGGGCTGAGCTTTCCCCTTGGGCTGAGCAGATGTTCACCGAAGGCCTTGCTGGGTTTTCTCGTAACATGTGCCGCGTGCACGCTTGGCTTTCCAGCAGGCCTCGTTTCTCCGCTGGGGCAAATGATTCTCGAGATGTTTTGGCTGCTGACAGCCGCAGCGAATTTGACCCCATATTTTTCCTCCCTCCCCTCAGATCGTTCATAACCGGCTGAGCGGACTTTGCAAATCTATAGGCTATAAAAAAGGAGGGTCCATTTCAGCCGGCCGGGGGAAATTTCAGCCTGTTATAAAAGTGACTCAAACAGAGGGGTTTGCTGAGTGTTTCCCTGCGGCCTCGCCGGCTGCGTATTCTCCCACCCGTGTCGCCACGAAAGGGCCAGATCCTGCTCTCCTCGCTCAGGGCACGCTCTCGTGGGGGTCGCTTTCGAGGGGCCGGGAGGTCCCGGCAGCCTCGACTTGTGCTTTGTCCTCGATTCTGCCAACAGAGCCCCATGCTGTGTAGGTTCCTCCGCCAGGTCCGGGCCCAGGGGAGTTCTCCTTGAGCGTAGAAACCTGAACATCCGCACGACGAACGCTCCAGTCTAGGGTGTCCGGGTACCATTGGCCTGGGATTGTCTCTCTTGCCGACAACCCCCTGCAAAATCGGGACTCGTGACTGTTCGCTTATTGCAATGGATCCTTCCTCTGCTTACCCTTCTCCGGTGAGCCAATGGGGTAGCAGTAGCCACCCAGGTGACCTCCCCGGCCAATCAAAACTGGCCAGATTTGGAATATTGCGGATGGACAAGCGGCAGGCATGGAATTGTTTGCAACTCGTTTCTGCAGGACGTGCCCAGTGTAGCCACTGGGTTTGCTCGGGGGAGTTTGTAGGAGGGAAAGGGGCCAGCGCTGGACAAGGAGCCGAGGGGGTTTGGGTGCCCAGCTTGGCACACCTGGGAGCGGGTTTTCCAGAACCCGCCGACAGCACCAATTGCAGGCAGCCAGCTCCTGCGAGAACGAGGCCCATGGTGACTCCAGCACCCACGGTCAGAGGCCACGTCTGCCAGCGCTGCCCTGGGTCGCTCGATTTGTGGCTGGATCTCACGTGGCCAGTGTGGGCTTTGGTCTCCCACCAGTGGCCGCTCCAGGTGGAAGTTCTGAACCTGCGCCTGTGTCTATAAACACCAGCTGCTCCAGAGGTGGCACCAATCTGGCTGTGCTGTCAAGGGGCGAGGGGACGGGGGAATGAATTAGTCGCCTTGAGCTGTGGCACGACTGCTAGTGAATCACCAAGGCAGCAGCTTTAAAACAAACCAAAGGCAGTTTTTCTTCATGCAGCACACGGCCAACCTGTGGAACTCCTCGCCAGGGGATGGTGTGAAGGCCAGGACTTTAATGGGGCTCCAAAAAGAGCTGGATAGATCCCTGGAGGTTAGGTCCATCAATGGCTATTAGCCAGGATGGGTGGGAACGGTGTCCCCAGCCTCTGTTTGTCTGGGAATGGGTGACAGAGGAGGGATTACGTGATCATTCCCTGCTCTGTTCCCTCCCTCTGGGGCACCTGGCACTGGCCACTGTCAGCAGACAGGACGCTGGGCTGGATGGACCTGTTAGCCCTGAGACCTGTGCGCTGGCGCCCCCCTTCCCCATCCTGCGATCCGTCCCGCTTGCTTCCCTCTCCCATGACTCCCCACGAGGGTAACTTTGGCTTTTTTTCTCTCGTCTTTAGGAATCCACCAAATCTCCCAAAAGTGCCCAGCCCCGACGCAGACCTTCCAGGTACACCCCCTCCCCCATGACCCCGGCACCATGCCCGGGGCAGAGACCAGGTACACCCCCTCCCCCCCGACCCCGGCACCATGCCCGGGGCAGAGACTCCCTGGGCCTCCTTCCCTCCCCAGCGGGGGCGTCCAGCAGCCGGGGGCCAGGGCTCATGCTGGTGTTTCACTGCAGAAGGTGAACGCCGGGAGCCAGCGGCAGGCCTGAGGCCGGGCAGACCCGCAGTGTGGGCCTGTAGCCAAGTGCCGGCCTTGGGCGACGCTGTTTCTTCCCCCGGGGCTGGTGGCGCATTGGCCGATTGCTGGCACCCTGGTTGGTAACTGACCAGCGCTGTCGCGGGGTGCTCGGGGGCACGGTGCTGCAGGCCTGGGGCTCTCTCCCCGTGAAGGGACCCCGGGGGAATAAGCGGCAGGATGGGGACCCAAATTTCCCCCTTTTCCCAGCCAGACTAAGATCAGCCCTCGCCCCTTCCCGCGAACGCTCCGCTTCCGCCCGCTGCGTTCCCAGCCCGCCCTGGGGGGCCCTGGGCGCCTCTCGCCTGCAGCGAAGGCAGCGGGAAGGAGGGATGCTCAGCTCTTAGCAGGATGGGGCCCGTTTCTGGGGTCCACGTGGTCTCCCCCGTATCGCGGGTGCCCCTTTCTTGCCCTCCTCTCTCTCCGCCGGACGCCTGCGGTCTCCCTCGCTCGCCCTGCTCGGAAACCCGGCGCGCCCTGTGGGGAAGGGCGAGAGAGCCCCGGCGAGACCCCCGCGTCCATGCTGGGTCCGCGGCCGGCTTCACACAAGCGTCTTTATTCCTCTGGGGGACCCCGGCGAGCTCCCGGGGATGCGGATCTCCCCGGTTTGCTCTGCACCCGGTTCCCGGAGCCGGGCTCTCCCTGCTGTGGTCCGCGGCCGTTTTTGCCGGCTGATCCCGGAGCCGCTGTGCCCTGCAGCGGTAGCAACGCCCCGGTGTCCCGGCGCGGCCTGGGGGGCGCTGGGGGGGAGGGCTCGGTGAGCGCACGGCTGGGGAGAGGCTGGCCAGGGTGTCCCGCTGCGCACGGCCAGGACCTAAGGGGGCGGCGTCTCGTTGGCCCAGGAGCGCGAGCCTGGCCCAGGCCATGGAGGAGAGCTGCGAGCTGGACCTGGTGTACATCACCGAGCGCATCATCGCCGTCTCCTACCCCAGCGCGGCTGACGAGCAGCGCTTCCGCAGCAACCTCCAGGACGTGGCCCACATGCTCAAGTGCAAGCATGGGGATAACTACCTGGTGAGCGCCCCGGAGAGGGACCTGGGGGGGGCACGCGGAGCTGGGTTCCCGGGGCAGGGGGAGCCGCAGAGCCTGGGCCCCGGAATTCCTGGGCTTGCTGAGACATCCAGCCCCGCAGCGCGTCCGACAGGGCCTCGGGAGGGCGAAAGGGGCCCCCAGAGTCGGGGCCGGGGCAGTCAGGGAGTGCCCGGGGTCCACGAGGACTGTAAGACCCGCCCTTCCACGTCAGGCCGGTGGGCCGGCTAGCCCAGGGCGTGCCAACGATCGGGCCCTAGGGCTGTGTGGCGCGGCCTGGGGGCGCTACACGCCATCCCTGAGGCGTGGTCGAGAGGCCCTGCACCCCGTCCCTGGGGCCGGGCCCTGGTACCTGCAGCATGAGGGCTGGGTGTTGCCCTGTGGCATGGCCTGAGGGCGCTGCCCCCCATCCGTGGGCACAGCCCCCCCCATCCGTGGCTTGGCCCGTGGGCTGGGTGTGTCTCCTCACCCGTCTCTCTCCGTCTCCGCCCAGCTGTTCAATCTGTCCGAGCGCCGGCGCGACATCAGCAAGCTGCACGCCAAGGTACGCGGGCCGGCGCCGGGGGTGCCAGCGAAGGCGGGGGGAGGGGGTCTCTGGTCCAGGCCAGAGGGCGGGGAGGAGCCGGAGGCTGGGCAGGAGGGCGGGAGGGGGGGGGTTCTGGGACCCCCACATGCCGCCCTGCCCCACCCTGTGCCCGGAGAGACGGCTCACGCTCAGCAAGCCCCGGCAGCGTGCCAGGGGCCGGCGGGAGCAGGGACAGGCCGATAGCGCCGGGGCGGTGGGCGCGGGGTGGTCTCCGGGGAGCAGAGAAGCCAGCCACGGTCTCTGTGGTCTCTGCAGTTGGGCAGCAGCCAGGCGAAGGGGAAGCCGGCTGGGCCGGGGCCGGGGGTGGCTTTGGCCCCGTTCACCACCGGCCTGCATGGGGCAGCCCCGGAGGCTGCTGCCAGCTGGGCCGGCCCGGGCGCTTGAGTCGGTGGAGACCCTGCTGCCTTAGCTGGGCTGGGCAGGAGGCTGAGTCCCCCCCCCCCGGGCTTGGGGGTGGGTCCGGGCTCTGCGGTGGCACAGGGACCCCCAGGGCGCCAGGCCCGCGGCTTGCACAGGGGCTGCCGGCGCACGGATGCAAAGCGGGGTGCAGGCCAGGGGGGCACAGGGCACAACGCCCCCCGCGTACCCCCCCCCTCCAGGACCTGGTTCGGCCCATCCCTTTGCTGCGTGCCCCCCCCCCCGCTGTGCAATGCATGCCCTTCCCCCGGGGCTGGGGGGCGGGTAGGCCAGCCAGCGCAGCCGGGGGGGGGGGGGGGTGCCGCGGGGCTTCCTGTCACCGCAGCCGAGCGGCCTAATCTGGGTCCCAGGCGACGGGTGGGCACGTCGGGGCTCTGGGTAGGGGCTCCTGCCACCCATCCCCTGGCGAGGTGCCAGCCCCTTTCTGCTCGGGGGGGGAGCAGGGCAGGTGGGGGGCCAGGTGCCAGGTTGCTGTGAACCCCTCCCCTCACACGTATGCGTGGACCCCGGCAGCTGGCACGGTGCCCTCCCTGCTGGTGGGGAAGGCCCGGACGGAGGCCTGTTCTGCATCTCCTGCCTCCCGCACCCGGCAGCTCTGTGCACACGGGGTCCCCCCGGGCAGGTTCCCCGGCTGGCAGCAGCGCCCCCCAGGCCAGCTGGCGCGAGGGGCCCCGGGTATCTACCGGAGGGAGCTTCCTCCCCGCCAGCCTCTTCTTCCCCCGTCTCCGCCCCGCCCAGGTGCTGGATTTCGGGTGGCCGGACCTGCACACCCCCGCCCTGGAGAAGATCTGCAGCATCTGCAAGGCCATGGACACGTGGCTGAGCGCCGCGCCCCACAACGTGGTCGTCCTGCACAGCAAGGTGAGCGCCGGCCCCCTGGGGGCAGGGCCCTGGGCCGTGCAGCCCCGCTCCGGGGGGTGGGGGAGAAGCCGGGGGCGCTGCACGGGCGGGGCAGGGCACAGGGACACCGGCCAACGACCCCCCAGTTCAGCAGGGTCCGGGGTTGGCTGGGTCCTTGGGGTCTCCTACCCGACCCTCTTGTGCAGCCTGGAGCATGCCGGTTGCCTGTGACCCCCCCTCGGTGGTGGCTGCTGTTCAGGGCGGTGGCACATCTAGGACCCAGAAAGAGAAACACAACCCACCACCTTCCCCCCGCCACTGAAAGGCAGCCACCTCTGGGGTGGCACGTGGCAGCTGTTAAACCGCACCCAGGAACAGCGGACGGGACCGGTCCGTGGAGAGGGATCGTGTGTGGGTGTGGCTCCCTGGGGGCGCTGGGGGACATTGCGCACACCCCTCCGATCAGGCAGCCACGCAGTCCTGCGCCCCGCCGGGATCGGGCCCTCGCGGGTGACAAATTCACACCCACGCCCGACGGGAGTTTGCCCAAACCAGCTCCTCCTTTGCTCTACATCTCTGCAGCCCCCAAAGGGTTCTTGTTTCCTTGTGCCCAGCCGCCCCCCCTTCCAGACCCTCGCTCTGCCTCTCCCTGCCCCACTCGCCAGCTCAGCTGTCCTGCAGGGAGGGGGCCGGCTGCACCATGGGACCCAGCGGTCGGGGGGGGTTATGACCCTGCATGCCCCCCCTTCTGGTCTAGCAGATAGGGCGGTGAGGACACAGGCGTGACGACACGCTCCGCGTGTGCATGCTTAGAAACACGATAGCCCCCCCCGTCCAGCCACAAAAACCCCCTCCCCGGAAAAAAGTCTCCCACGAGGGGTCCTTCATCAGTACAGAAACCCAGCACCGATGCCTCTGGCTTTGCTTGCACCTCCCTTCCCTAGCAGATCCCTCGCGGCGGTTCAGGCTGCTGAAATGCAGCCACCTCTGGGGTGGCGCACGGCGGCCGGTTGCCAGGGCTAGCCGGTGGTCGTCCGCGGGAGTGTGTGAAGTCGCATCAGGCCCTGTCCGAAGGAGCCTGCCACCGGCTGGGGTGTCTCTGGGTGCCAACCGGCCTGTGTGTTCTGGTCTCTCGCAGGGAAACCGAGGCCGGATGGGGGTCGTGGTGGCCGCCTACATGCACTACAGCAACATTTCAGCCAGGTGAGGGGAGCCAGGCCTTCGACTTCCCACGGCCGCTTCCCGCCAGCCTCATCCACTGCTGCTGGCTGCCGGGCGGCCCCTCAGTTGGGGGAGAATGTGGGCAGCAAAGGGGGCGCCTGTGCAGTCCCTGCCGGAGGGGTGGGGGGCTATTGGGGGTGGCCCCAGGTCTGGAGGGCCCCCCCTTGCCAGCCCCACTCAGGCAGCAGCCTGTTGAGCCGACCAGCCCCCGTTTGTGTTCGTAAATCGGGGGGGGGGGGGAGTTAGAGCCGCCTCCCCCAGTTGGGGGCCCCGGGGGGGTCAGGTGGCGACGCAGCAAGGGGGGAGGCCTGGGCAGCCCGTGCCGAGGGTGGGCAAATGGGGGGCTGATTGGGAGGAGGAGGGGCACTCTGGGCAAACACCCTCCTCCTGCCCCATGGCGCTGCTGGGCGCCTCGAGCCACAGCACCCCCTGCTCAGCCGGGCCCCGGGGTGCCCCTCGGCCAGACCCTCTCCGGGGTCTCCACAGGTGCTGCTGGGGCCCCTCCCTCCTGACCCGCAGCCCCTGCCAGCCCAGCCCTGCCCCCCATGGCCCTGCCAGTGCCCCTCCCTCCTGACCCACTGCCCCTGCCAGCCCAGCCCTGCCCCCCATGGCCCTGCCAGTGCCCCCACTCCCGCCCCACAGCCCCTGTCAACCCAGCCCTGGGCACCCCCGGCCCTGCCAGTGCCCCTCAGTCCCCACCCACAGCCCCTGCCAGCCCAGCCCTGCCCCCCATGGCCCTGCCAGTGCCCCTCACTCCCCACCCACAGCCCCTGCCAGCCCAGCCCTGCCCCCCATAGCCCTGCCAGTGCCCCTCATGCCCCACCCGCAGCCCCTGCCAGCCCAGCCCTGCCCCCCATGGCCCTGCCAGTGCCCCTCCCTCCTGACCCACTGCCCCTGCCAGCCCAGCCCTGCCCCCCATGGCCCTGCCAGTGCTCCTCCCTCCTGACCCACTGCCCCTGCCATTCCAGCCCTGCCCCCCATGGCCCTGCCAGTGCCCCTCACGCCCCACCCGCAGCCCCTGCCAGCCCAGCCCTGCCCCCCATGGCCCTGCCAGTGCCCCTCCCTCCTGACCCACTGCCCCTGCCAGCCCGGCCCTGCCCCCCATGGCCCTGCCAGTGCCCCTCACGCCCCACCCGCAGCCCCTGCTCGTCTAGGCCTTGGTGCCAGCACAGCCCTGCCCAGGCCCCCCAGCCGCACCCAAAGCCGCCTCTGCCCCACATGGGCCCTGCCGGGGCACAGCCCCCCGGCCCCCAGACAAGCCCCAAGGGACCTTTTCCCGGGTCAGATAACCATGGAACAGCCCAGGGGACCCCCCCCATCCACCACGCCCTCCCCCCACTGGACCCGGAGCCCTGCCCGCCCCGCTGACCCTGTGCACCTCCCCCCAGTGCGGACCAAGCCCTCGACAGGTTTGCCATGAAGAGGTTCTACGAGGACAAGGTGACGCCGGTCGGGCAGCCGTCGCAGAAGAGGTCAGTCCCGCGAGCTGTGAGCGCTGGCCCGGCCCCCCGGCCTTCCCTGATGGAGAGAAAGGGGGGGATTGGGGTAGTGTGGGCTCAGACATGCCAGGCCCCCTGGTGGCAGGACGTGGGGTGCAGGGGCACGGAATGAGGTGGGGGAAGGGGCCCCCTGGTGGCAGGACGTGGGGTGCAGGGGCACGGAATGAGGGGGAGGGGCCCCCTGGTGGCAGGACGTGGGGTGCAGGGGCACGGAATGAGGTGGGGGAAGGGGCCCCCTGGTGGCAGGACGTGGGGTGCAGGGGCACGGAATGAGGTGGGGGAGGGGGCCCCCTGGTGGCAAGACGTGGGGTGCAGGGGCACGGAATGAGGTGGGGGAAGGGGCCCCCTGGTGGCAGGACGTGGGGTGCAGGGGCACGGAATGAGGTGGGGGAGGGGGCCCCCTGGTGGCAAGACGTGGGGTGCAGGGGCACGGAATGAGGTGGGGGAAGGGGCCCCCTGGTGGCAGGACGTGGGGTGCAGGGGCACGGAATGAGGTGGGGGAGGGGGCCCCCTGGTGGCAAGACGTGGGGTGCAGGGGCACGGAATGAGGTGGGGGAAGGGGCCCCCTGGTGGCAGGACGTGGGGTGCAGGGGCACGGAATGAGGTGGGGGAGGGGGCCCCCTGGTGGCAAGACGTGGGGTGCAGGGGCACGGAATCAGGTGGGGGAGGGGGCCCCCTGGTGGCAGGACGTGGGGTGCAGGGGCACGGAATGAGGTGGGGGAGGGGCCCCCTGGTGGCAGGACGTGGGGTGCAGGGGCACGGAATGAGGTGGGGGAGGGGCCCCCTGGTGGCAGGACGTGGGGTGCAGGGGCACGGAATGAGGTGGGGAAGGGGCCCCCTGGTGGCAGGACGTGGGGTGCAGGGGCACGGAATGAGGTGGGGGAAGGGGGCCCCCTGGTGGCAAGACGTGGGGTGCAGGGGCACGGAATGAGGTGGGGGAAGGGGCCCCCTGGTGGCAGGACGTGGGGTGCAGGGGCACGGAATGAGGTGGGGGAAGGGGCCCCCTGGTGGCAGGACGTGAGGTGCAGGGGCACGGAATGAGGTGGGGGAAGGGGCCCCCTGGTGGCAGGACGTGGGGTGCAGGGGCACGGAATCAGGTGGGGGAAGGGCCCCCCCGTGGATCATGGAATCACGGGACTGGAAGGAACCTCGAGGTCATGGCACTCAATGTCTGTCCAACCTGCTCGTCAATATCCCCAGGGATGGAGATTCCACAACCCCCCTGGGCAATTTATTCCAGTGTTTCACCACCCTGACAGGCAGGAAGTTTTTCCTAATGTCCAACCTCAACCTCCCTTGCTGCAGTTTAAGCCCATTGCTCCCTGTCCTGTCCTCAGAGGCCAAGGGGAATATTTTTTCTCCCTCCTCCTTGTAACACCCTTTTGGGTACTTGAAAGCTGCTCTCATGTCCCCTCTCAGTCTGCTCTTGTCTAAACCCCACAAGCCCAATTCCTTCCGCCTTCCCTCCTAGCTCACGTTCTCTAGACCTTTCATCATTCTTGTCGCTCTTCTCTGGACCTTTTCCAATTTCTCCACATCTTTCTTGAAATGTGCTGCCCAGAACTGGACACAAGACTCCAGCTGAGGCCTAACCAGCGCAGAGCAGAGCGGAAGAACGACTCCTCGTGTCTTGCTCACAACACTCCTGTTCATGCAGCCCAGAATCCTGTTTCCTTTTTTGCAACAGCGTCACACCGTTGACTCATATTTAGCTTGTGATCCTCTGTGACTCCTAGATCCCTTTCTGCAGGACTCCTCCCTAGACAGTCACTTCCCTTTCTGCGTGTGACTGTTCCATCCTAAGTCGAGCACTTTGCATTTGTCCTTGTTAAACTTCATCCTATTGACCTCAGACCCTTTCTCCAGTTTGTCCAGATCAGTTTGATTTCTAATCCTCCCCTCCAAAGCACTCGCCACCTCTCCCAGCTTGGGATCATCTGCAGACTTCACGAGCCTGCTTATAAATGCCGTTATTGAAATCATCGGCGAAGATATTGAACAGAACCGCCCCCAGAACTGATCCCTGCCGGACCCAGCTCGCTGTGGTCTTCCAGCATGACTGGGATCCATTGAGGATTACTCTCGGAGAATGATTTTCCATCCAGTTTTTCGCCTTCCTCTGTAGCATGGGGCACAGATCACAGCTGGAGGATTCGTTGCATCTTGGGGTCTTCAAAGTATTTGAAGGCTTCAATATCTGAGATCTAGGGGAGAGGATTATTCTGGGAGGGGTGGGTGAGATTCTGTGGCCTGCACTGTGCAGGGGGTCAGACCAGATGATCAGAATGGTCCCTTCTGACCTTAAAGTCTAGGAGTCTAGGATTTTTGCGCCCACCTTATAGTAGCCCCACCTAGGTCGTATTTCCCTGGTTTATTAATGAGACGTCCATGCCAGACGGTAGCAAAAGCCTTATTAATGCCGAGATGGACCACGTCTGTGGAAGAGCGACCCCTGGTGGCAAGAGGTGGTGTGCACTGTGTGGGAGGGCGGGGCGTGGAGGGTGGTGGGAGCAGAGGTAGCTAGGCAGCCCTGGTTCCCCGCAGCAGGCGAGGGGTCTGGGAAGCAGGTGCATTGAAATTGGGCCCTGTCCTCGTGCTGGGGGTTGGGGTCCCCCCCCCAGTCCACACTCACTCAGGCTATATTGGCTTCATCGTTGTGAGTGGCTGCATGTCCCCTTTTCTTTTCCCGTCACCAATATCCCTCCGTGCTCCCCACAAGTCCCGTACCCGTGCAAGTCACTCTCCAGTCTCTTGGCTCAGTTCAGCTGGCTTAGGTGTCAGCCTGGCACACTCGTGGAGGGTAGGGGGGCTGGTTCCACCCCCCTCCAGTCCCCAGCCCAGGACCCTAAGAGCAGGGATGGTTGGTGGGGACTCGTCCTGCAACGCACCAACCCGTGGAGAGGTTTGGGGCCCTACTGCTGGTCCGACGTCCGTGCCCACCCGTCCTGGGTTACTTCCTACCCCTTGGTACCCGTTGTTCCAGGGCCATGCCATCCACCACATCTCGCCAAGTGCTCCCGTCCGGCGTCACCCACTCTCCTCCCTCGGAGCCCGTCCTGGGGCCAGACGGCCCTCTTCCGTCAAGCAGGGCCGCCGGTCCGCTGTCCGTCCCTCCGGTCTGCGCAGTCCACGCTCTGCCGTGGCCGACGATCCGCTGCCCCTTCTCGCCGGGGCCACCGGGTTTCCAAAGCCGGTGCCTTCCTTCTGGGGCGTAGGCACCGTCCTGCTGACTGGTGAGCCGGCCCTGAGCGCTCCCACGCATGCGCCGGCCACGGAGCAGCCCCGGCACCACCGCACAGGAGCTGCTCTGCGAGCCCAGCGCGCCTCTGCTCTCTGCTGCGGGGTTCGGGGAGCGCCCCGTCACCAGCCCCCAGGCCCAGATCACAGGCAGCGGCTTGGACTCGGGGCGGGTTGTCGGTCTGGGTCGGCTCTGCCCGTGTCAAGACCCCAAACGAGTGTGAGGCACGTAGGAGTGTGTGTGTGTGTGTGTGTGGGGGGGGGGGTCTGTCATTGCACGGGGTGTGCGTGTGCATCGAGCTGGCTGCGTGGCAGCGTCCGCAGCAAGGCACACGGGGTCAGTACCGATCTTGAGACCTTCCTCTTGCTGGCCCCGTGGCACCGGCTCAGGATCGGGCCCTGTCTAATGGCGTAGGGCTCCATCGGGGCTGGGCTGGGCGGCGCCCCGTCGGGCTGGCTCATGGTGCATTGTTCCTGCCAGCATCTTGCTGGGCGAGCCGGGACTTGGTCCACTTTCCAGGCGTGGCTGAGGGGCCGGTGCCCATCCGGATCCACGGGCGAGCAGCCAGGGAACGCCACTGGGCCACCAGCCCCAAGGACATGGTCATGTCCCCCGAACTGGACGCGGGTTGCCTTGGACAGGGGCATGGTGCAAGACTCCCCCTAATGGACCATCACGGAACCACCGCGGGGGGAGCTGCCCCTCCCATTGTACCCTGTGATACCCCCGCACCGGGCTGGCTCAGAGCCCTGGGCCGGGCGGATCTCCCCCTCCCTTGCCGTGGGTGCGGGTCCTGCCGGGGTGGGATTAGGCACGGCCAAGCCGTGGAGGGAAGAGCGGCGTGACCGCGGGCAGGGAGGGGCCTGCTCCCGTGCAGGGCGCCTGGGGCAGCTGGCTGGTACCGAAGTGGCAAAACCGTTCTGGGCAGGCTGCCCCCTCTTGGTGGGGGGGCTGCAGGTCAGATGAATGGGGCAGCCCCCTCCGAGGCTGGGGGAAGGGTCCTTTTCCGGCCCCGCCCACCGTGCGACATGCATTCCCCTCGACGCCACTAGGGGGCAGGAGCGGCCTCCCGCTCGCCATGCGGGGGCTGTTCCCACTCGCAGCCCGAGGGAGAGTGGCCGGAGACCCGTAGAACCAGGGTGGTTTCGAACCCATCTCCTCGCCCGCCCTGCCTCTGCGCCAGCGGGGCCCCCCGGGCTCCCCTTGTCCCGCCTTGCTCCCGCACGCCGCACCCCGGCCTGAGACCAGAGCAGCCCCGGGCGGGTGTGAACGCGACTGGACTCCGGATCGGTCTGGCTGCGGGGAGAACCCCAGCCCAGCGCGGTGGGGGCCTCAGCGAGGGTGCAGGAGCAAAGGCCAGTGCCCGGGCACCCAGAACCCCCGGGCTGCCTGGGACCGGGGGGGTGATTGCAGGAGGGTTGGGATGGAGGGCCCAGAGGTGAAAGCAACGGGAGCTTGGGGCTTACAAATCTTGGGGGGAGCAGGCTGAGCTGTCCCGTGGAGGGAGCTTAGGTTGTAGTTTGAAGCATGGGCGGGGGGGGGGGGGCATGGCTTGGGGAGGTAAGTCCCTAGCCCCGCCCCTTCCACTCCAGGCCCCACCCCCTTTTTGTACACCAGATCCCAGCTCCGCCCTCCACTGCGGCCACTGATGGCCCGTGAGCAGCTCCCCCCCTCCAAACTGGCCTCTGCCCCCTGACCCAGGCTAACGCCCCAGCCCGGGATAGCACAGCCCCAGCACGCAGCCTGGCCTCAGCCAGCCCCGGAGCTCCCGGGAGCTGGAGGGAGAGCGGGAGGGTGCAGCCCCCTGCCGGCTGGACCCCTCCCCAGGAAGTCCCCGTAGTTGAGCCACCAGAGCCAGGAGGACCGGCGGCGCGGCCCCCAGCCTCGGGCACCATGCCAGCAGGCTGGGGGAGGGGCCTGGGAGACTCCGGTGGGCGGGGCCAGGCGAGGCGGCAACGCCTCCCCCTGCCTGTGCTACCCGCCGCCCGGGGGATTTCACCCTGGTGTCTCCCCGCCGAGGGTCTAACGAAGCCCAGGCCTTGCCCGGTTTGGGTCAGCGAGCCCGTCTTTCCCTGGCGCCGGTACCGGAACCGCTGGGGGCACCGGGCCTCCTTAGGGTGAGCACATCTCCGAGGCAAACCGTGCGCCGGGTGAGCCAAGGAGTTGTGCTCCGCGAGCTTGCCTGGCTCCATCGCGAACGCCAGCACGCCCGCGCCCTCTCCCAGCGTGGTTGGGTTGGGGTCGGGCCGGGGGCTGGACGCGGCGAGGTCTGGGCCAGCCCTAGGATTCGGGGCTGGGGGCTGAACGGCAAACGGCGAGGCTCAGCGCTTGAAGAATGGCGCGGCAGCCCGACGTAGCTGGTGCCTCTTAAAAAGGCAACCTAGGATCTGTTACCACTTGTTCTCGGAAACCATCCGCTCTGCGCGCAGCCACGGTCAAAAAACGCCGAGAGAATTTCAGGCACCAGCAGGAGAGGGCGGGATAATAAGGGAGAAAATATCGTAATGCCACGATATAAATCCATGGTATGCCCATGCCTGGACTAAGGGAGGGCCATGACAGAGATCTGTAGCATCACGAGGCAGTATGGATGAAGTGAATACGGAAATGTTATTTATCCTTTCATGTAACACACAAACTTGGGGTCTTCCAATCACATGAATGGGCAGCAGGGTTAAAACAAACATGAGGAAGTACTACATCACACAATGCACAGTTAACCTGTGGAACTCCTTGCTAGGGGATATTGTGAAAGCCAAAAGCATAACTGGATTCAAAAGAGTGTGAGATGAGTTCCTGGGGGATAGGCTGATCAGGGACACAACCCCATGCTTTGGGTGTCCCTACACCTCTGCTTGTCAGATCCTGGGCGTGAATAGTGAGGGATGGATCCTCTTTTGTTCATTCCCTCTGAAACACCCGGCATGGGCCACTGTCAGAAAGCAGGACTCTGGGCCCGTGGACCATTGGTCTGACCCAGTCTGGCCATTTGGATGTTTTTAGGACTCTTCAACAGAGGGTTGAGTCCCTTTCAAGATGGGAACAGAGCTACCGAGGATGGGCCTGAGCGAACCAGGCTGCGGCCTTAGATGTAGTCACAGACGCTGAGCTAGAAGGCTGCCACGTGTGTGGATCTCAGGAGAATTCTGGGCCCTCCGAGTCTCTCGGCAGACCAGCATCAGACGCCTGGCTAGGGCAGACGGGACCGACGGGGTCAGGCCTGAGGATGGGAGAAGCAGAGGAGTTTGTAGTCAGGTTCCAGGCCGAGGCCTAAGCAAAGGATCCGAGTCTGAATCAGGTTTTAGGGTCTGGGTCAGGAGGCGAGGTCCAAGGCAGGCGTTCCAGAGCAGGCATGATGGTGGCAGCTCTCAGAGAGGCCCATGGTTGTCTGGACGCTTCCTGGACTGCTCCTTGGGCTTATATACAGCAGGGAGCCAATCAGGAGCCACGAGGTGGCTGCCTGTCAGACCTGTTGAGGCGGGACTTCCTGGGGTCTGTGTTCAAAGTGGGCTGTGGAACGATGGGTGGGTGGAGCTTCTCCTGGGTAGGAGCATGGTGCTGGCTGCTGCTTGACAGCGTCGAGGGCCTGAGTTCACGGCTCCCCGGTGGGAGAAGGCCAGTTTATGGACGGAGCACATGGGTGGACGGGGAAAAGAGGCAGATACCTGCCCCTGCTCCTGCAGCGAGGAGACCACCGCAGTGTGGCTGGCCATGCACGTAACTTAGCAACCCCCTTGGTCTCTGCCCCAGGTATGTCCATTACTTCAGCGGCCTGCTGTCTGGCGCCATCAAAATGAACAACAAGCCCTTGTTCCTGCACCACGTCATCATGCATGGTATCCCCAACTTCGAGTCCAAAGGCGGTAAGTGCCGGCCTGGCCTGGGATCCCCTCCAAGCCCCCCTTCCTGCTCTCTTTGCCTCCAGTACTTTGCCTCTTAGCTGGGCCGGGAGCCGGGCCATGGGTAAGAGCGGCCCAGAGAGCCCAGCCTGCCGTGGGGAGCCCAGGACCCTCCAAGTGGGGGGCTGGAGCCCCCAAGAGCAGCCCTGGCCAGCATCCCTGCCCCCTGGGTGCACCCCCAGGGCAGGTGGTGGGTCAGGGGTTTGCTACATTGGCTGTGTCACGGGGGCTGGGCGAGGTGGTGTCCAGATGCATTCAGCCTGGTCCTCAAACTCTGCTTCGGGGGGGGGGGGCGTCCTGCCCAACTGGGGACAGGCTGTCGCCGGCCGCCGCGCGGCTCCGAGGTCGCGGGGGGGGAGGGGGAGCCCAGGTGTAGACAGCACCTTGGGTGGGGCTGGCTGCTCTGCGACGTGGCCGTTTCCTGCGGGTTCCACACCTGGGCTTCTGGTGGGAAGGTGGGGGGGGCCCTAACCCCGGGGCTTGCCGGCACCTTCACGCAGGGCCACGTCCCCGCAGTCGCTGTCTCGTAAACTGCGCGGGCTGTCCTCCGGGGGGGCGGCGCAGGGGCGGGGGAGATCACGTGCAGGGGTCCCCGAGGCCTCTCCGCCACTGGTCCTTTTCCTTCCCCATGGCTCGTCCCCGGGGCTCACCGTCCTTCTCTCCATTTCTGACCCGTGTCGTGCAGGTTGCCGGCCCTTCCTGAAGATCTACCAGGCCATGCAGCCGGTCTACACCTCCGGGATCTAGTAAATATCCCCTCGGGCTGTTCTCTCTGCCCCCCGTCCCCGCCCCCGCCCGTCTCCGTCCAAGAGAGGCTCTCTGCACGGGCCTGGCTCTGCTGGGGGCTGACGCAGGGCTGGGTCCCGTGCGGGGAAGGGTTGGAGTCAGAAACAAGCCTGCGCTTTGGGCGTGAGGCTCATGCTGGCCAGGCAGAGCCTGGTTCCCCGGCCCCTTGTCCCCAGGCTGCTGGGCGCACTAGGCCGACTCCTGGGCCCCCGCAGGCGGGACCGTCCCTTCCCAGCCGTCTGTCCTCGCTCTCCTGTGGTAGAGTTTGTGCTGAGGCTCGGTGCAGCAGGGGGGCTAGGGGACCAGTGGGGGGGGGGGTGGAGGCAGCTCCCTGCCTGGCCTGGCACTGCAGACTGCACCCCAGAAGCAGCCGCAGCAGGCCCGGCTCCTGGGGGGAGGGGAGAAGTGCCCAGGGCTCCGCGCCCAGCTCCAGTCCCCAGCACTAGCTCCAAACCCTTCACACAGCGTGTAGTCAACCTGTGGAACTCCTTGCCAGAGGAGGCTGTGAAGGCTAGGACTATAATAGAGTTTAAAGAGAAGCTAGATAATTTCATGGAGGTTAGGTCCATAAAAGGCTATTAGAAATGGTGTCCCTGGCCTCTGTTTGTCAGAGGCTGGAGAGAGATGGCAGGAGACAAATCGCTTGATCATTGTCTTCGGTCCACCCCCTCTAGTGCACCTGGTGCTGGCCACTGTCGGCAGACAGGATACTGGGCTGGATGGACCTTTGGTCTGACCCAGTACGGCCGTTCTTATGTTCTTACGTTGGCTGGGAGCTGCTGCCGGCTGCTTCTGGGGGCAGCCTGGTTTGCGGGGCCAGGAGAGGCAGGAAGCTGCTTTAGCCCCCCGATGCACCACTGACCGGGAGCCCCCCTCCTGCCCCAGCCCTGGCCCCCCAAAGCCGGAGCCCCCTCCTGCACCCCAAAGCTCCCAGCCCCACCCCGGAGCCCGCACGCCCGTCACGTTCTGTTGGGTCGCGGTACCGACCATTTCCTTCAGCTGGGCCATGAGAAAAAAAGTTTGGGGAGCAGGCAGGCGGGCGACCCGTCAGGACGGGGGTGGGGATGAGAGGAGCCTGTCTAAAAAAAGCCCCGATTCTGGGGACAGCTGCTCCCCCACGTCCCACAGGCCGGGTGGGGCGTGGGATGAGCGAGGAAACGGCGAGGCAAGGAGGTGGAAGTGCCTGGCCCGGAGCCCCATCAATAGCTCGGGGCCCGGCTGTGGGGCGCCGTGTGTCCTGGGTCCTGCCCTGCTCTAACCACTAGGCTACAGTGTCCCCTGTTCTCCCAGGAGGCACTGCTCCTGTACCCATCCTGGCCCTCGCGTCGGGCGCACGGGGAGAGACGGGGTCGGGGTTTAGACCCCCCTGGGACGCTCTCAGATAGTGGAGACGCCAGCAGGGACCCTGGGTCCGGTCTCTGCCCTTAACCTGCCGCTGGAACTCGGGCAAATCGTTTCTCCCCCGGCCTTCGGTCTGTGTCTCCCCCAGCTCTTTGGGGAGCGCCGAGCGCACGAGGGCCCCGATCCCGGGGGGATGGGGCCTCTCATATACGCAGTGATACTTCCCTGCCTGGAGGGCAGCTGGAGACAGCAGACGGCGCTCGACGGAGCCTTTCCTCCTGGCTTTTCCAGCCAGGGCTCGGGCGAGCCGGGGAGCCCCCCGCGTGGGTAGGCTGTCTCCTCGCCCATCCCCGGGGCTGCTCCCTTTGGGCACCGGAGCGCTTGGGCCCTCGCACGGCCTGAGTTCCTGTCCTCTCTCCGCAGCAACGTGCAAGGGGACAGCCAGACCAGCATCTGCATCACCATCGAGCCGGGGCTGCTCCTGAAGGGAGACATCTTGGTAAGAGGCCCCACGGCCTTTCGAGCTTTCACGGCAGCCGGGCCTGAGCCTCGCAGGCGCTGGGGAGAGGCAGCCCAGGGAGACAGAACAGCCATGGGCGGGGGGGGCGGGGGGGGGATGGGCTATCGGCGCCTAAGGGGGCTGCCCCCATTCAGCGTTTTGCAGCTGAGATCTGGAGGGGCTGACGCCTCTTCTCTCCCCCCCGGCAGCTGAAGTGCTACCACAAGAAGTTCCGCAGCCCCACCCGGGATGTCATTTTCCGGGTGCAGTTCCACACCTGCGCCATCCACGACCTCGACATCGTCTTCGGGAAGGAGGACCTGGACGAGGCCTTCCGAGGTGAGTGCGCCAAGCGTGCCTGGCGGGGGTTTCTCGGCGGGCCGGCGGGGTTTTCACACGGCTCCGGCGGGGTGCCGAGGCAGCGCCCCTCACCGTGGAGTCTGGGGGCACGTCGCCCGGTATAGCGGCTCCACCGGGAGGCGGCTCTGGTAACGTTCAGAGCGCTCGGCGTCCCGATCGGCATCCGCGTCTCTCTGGTTCCCACACTTTTCGGCATCACGCCCCCACTTTGATTTTTGAAAAACCCTCACGCACCCCAAAAATAGCAGCAAACCAAAAGGAACTGACCAGGGCAGCAAAACTTGATGCGGGGGGGGGGGCTGGGTTGCCTCGTGTCCCCCCCAGGGGAGCACGCCCCCCCCACTTTGGGAACCCATGTTTAGCCTATCTCGCTGTTACGCCGATTTGAATCCCGGCCCCGTGCAGTGGATTGTTATGACCACAGGGCTGCGGTGTTGCCTCTCATCTAAGACGCTGTCACAGCACTTCCCGGTGTCCGGAGCGCCCCCGAGCCAGGGCAAAGGGCGTCCCCAGCACCGCAGCCTCCGAATCTGGGGGTTTGCTCTGCCCCAAGTACTAGGTCCCACTAGCGCAGCGGGTCTCTAACGGGCTCACGGCCCACCCCACTCAACGCGGACCTTCCCGCGCACCACCAGCCACCTGTGAGGGCAACACGGGTGCAGAAGGGGGTGGGAATGGGGGAAGATCCCCGGCACAGCCGCGGCTGGTGGGAGACAGAGCTTAGAGGCGCTGGTGCTGAGCCCGGTGGGACAGGCAGGTGGGAGACCCCCGCTTGGCGAGGGTGGGCACCGTGGGGATGGGGAGATGGCTTGCGGTTCCTCCCTCTCTAAATCAGTCCCCCAGTCAATGACCGGAGGGAGCTGCCACCCAAAGGCCGGTGTCTGTGAAACTGAGGTGGGTCGTAGTCCGGTTCCTGGCTGAGATGCGGCCAGACCGGCACCCATTGGCCGTTTGTGGTTGACCCCCCCAGGGAGGCTAAGAGCTGGAAGGCCATGCAGGTAGAACACACAGCAGGGGTGGTGGGGCGGCTGTGGCTACTGAATGCACGCTGGCAGTTGCAGTGTGGTGGCGGCTGACTGCACCCGGCGGTTACAATGCAGTGGTGGCTGAATGCACGCCGGTGGTTGTGGTGGCGGCTGAATGCACGCCGGTGGTTGCAGTGTGGTGGCGGCTGACTGCACCCGGCGGTTACGATGCAGTGGTGGCTGAATGCACGCCGGTGGTTGCGGTGCGGTGGTGGTTGAATGCATGCCGGCGGTTGCGGTGCGGTGGCGGGTGAATGCACGCCGGCGGTTGCGGTGCGGTGGCGGGTGAATGCACGCCGGCGGTTGCGGTGCGGTGGCGGGTGAATGCGCGCCGGCGGTTGCCGTGGCAGCGGAATGCACGCTGGTGGTTGCGGTGCAGTGGCGGCGGAATGCACTGGTGGTTGCCGTGACGGCAGAATACACGCCAGTTGGTGCGGTGCGGTGGTGGCGGAATGCACGCCGGTGGTTATCGTGGCGGCTGAATGCACGCCGGTTGTTGCGGTGTGGTGGTGGCGAAATGCACGCCGGTGGTTGCCGTGGCAGCGGAATGCACGCCGGTTGTCGCGGTGCGGTGGTGGCGGAATGCACGCCGGTTGTCGCGGTGCAGTGGTGGCGGAATGCACGCCGGTGGTTGCCGTGGTGGCGGAATGCACGCCGGTGGTTGCTGTGGTGGTGGAATGCACGCCGGTGGTTGCTGTTGTGGCTGAATGCATGCCGGTTGTTGCGGTGTGGTGGCGGCTGAATGCACGCCGGTTGTTGCGGTGTGGTGGCGGCGGAATGCACGCCCGTGGTTGCCGTGGCGGCGGAATGCACGCCAGTGGTTGCCGTGGCGGCTGAATGCACGCCGGTTGTTGCGGTGCGGTGGCGGCTGAATGCACGCAGGCAGGGGTTGGTGTTACCGACAGGACTGTGCTTTGGGCAGCAGACCCCTTGAAGACCTGTTTGTTCCCTCTAGGGCACCAGGGTTCCCTGGAAGTTGAGTGCTTGGGTGGCCACCCGGGAGAGAGTCAAATGCCACCCAGTGGATTAGCGGGACACCCAAAGCCGTCAGCATGTGTTTCTACGTGTGGTGCACACCTGCCCATTCCTTGGTTCATGGAACAAAATGTATTCCACACCTAGATGGGACAGATGAGAGCGCACATTGGGGGCGCCTGGCCTTGGGCACTGTGGGCAGACAGGACACTGGACTAGATGGGCTTTTGGGCTGGTCCAGTCTGGCCGTTCTGATGTTCTGTGTGATGAACATGAGACTCCGTCTCCATGGCTGGGGTCTGACATTGTGCCCAGCTCAGATCTCATGGTGGCTGGGGCTGTGTTGGGAGCAGTGCCCAGGCTCGCACGCCAGGCAGGAGATCCTCCCGCGACAGACCGAGCTCCCCACTGTGGCCGCGTGGGGGTCGGTTGCCATGGTGGCGGCTGCGGGGAGGTGCCGGGGCGCCTGCTGTGGCAGGTTGGCCACGCGCTGAGTTCCCTCTGTTCTCTTTCCATCCCAGACGACCGGTTTCCGGAGTACGGGAAGGTGGAGTTTGTGTTCTCGTACGGCCCCGAGAAGATCCAAGGTACGGCCGGCGGCCCCTCTGCAGCCCAAAGCCACAGCACCGTGGGCCCCTTGCTCCCTGACCCCCCCTGCCCTTCTCTCACTGACCCTCCCTACGGCACTGGGCAACTCCTCCTTGGCTGTACATGCGGGCCGAGAGGCCCTGCTGCCAGTCACGCGAGGAGTCCTGCCACTTAGCCAGTTTTCAGTCCCTGGTACGTATCCCAGAGAATTTTATATCGTTCCAGATTTTTAATCGGAATGTCCCGGGGTCCCAAATCAGATGCCCTACAGCCGTCTGGATTTATTACAGCGTATATTTTTATTGTCCACGTTTGTAATCTCATCAAGTAAAGTCCTCAAGTTAGCTTGGCAGGATCTATTTCCCCTACACCCGTGCATCGGTGACACGGCTGTCCTCTAGCTCATTAACTGAGTCCCACATCCATCACCCCATTATCTTACCAGGGATTGACACCAGGCTGACAGCCTATAATTACCCACTCATCCCATTTACCTGTTTAAAAAACTGGCCTGCTGTTAGCTTTCTGCCAGCCTCCTGGGACTTCCCCGGTGTTCCGAGAGTTGCTGAAAAGCAACACTAGTGGGCCCGGGAGCTCCCGAGCCAGCTCTTTTCAAACTCTTGGTTGCCCGGTCTCTGGATCTGCTGATCTGAAAAGGCCGGCTGAGGTGGCACCTGGTTAACCTCTTCCAGAGATACTAATGGAATGGAAATGTGCTATCCTCACCTTGGGGAGGTGGAGCCCCTCTTGCAATCAGGGTTGGTTAGCCCCGGGCTCGCTCACCTGAAAGCAGGCGACTCAGTGCCACCGGAGGAGCCCCCCAACCTCCCTACATTTTGGACCCCCCTATCCTTCCTTCGTCCCCAGGGAACCAGGTGTGTCCATCACCCAGCTGGGGGTGGATGTCCCCGGAGTGTGTGGGGGGTAGGTGTCGAACCCTCGACCTCTGGTCTGGACCTCTTTATGCAAGCACGTTGGTCCCCACATGTGCCCCCGTGTCTGCCCCATTTGTGCCTTTCCGTCCGCCCTCTACACGCCCCTCTGTCCGCCCTCCTACGCGCCAGCCCCCGGCGAATGAACGGCTGGACCTGCCTGGCATTAGCAGCGGGATGGACTAGATCCCGCAGTGATTCCTCTCCTCTTCCTTTTGCCCTGCCTCCCTGTGCCCCTTCCCCTTCCTGTCTCTTTCTAACAGCCCCACTTCTCTCGTCTCTCCCCACGCCCCCAGCCCACTCCCTTCCCGCCCCTGGCTGCTCCGGTGCCGCCTCCGCCTCCTTCACTCCTCCGCCTCCCTCTGCCCCCAGGGATGGAGCATCTGGAGAACGGCCCCAGCGTCTCGGTGGATTACAACACCTCAGACCCCCTCATCCGCTGGGACTCCTACGACAACTTCAACCTCCGCCGGGAGGACAGCGTGGAGGGCACGTGGGCTGGGCCCCACCAGCCCCACAAGCCTCCGGACGCAGGTCACTGCTCGGATGTATTGTTGTTACCCCGCCGGGGGGTGCCAGGCGCCCGGCAGCCCAGCCAGGAAGGCCGGTCCTGCCCCGGAGAGCTCACGCTCTTGGGGGGTCAGACGGGTGGACGAGACAGACAAACGGGGCTGGGGGGAGTGATAGGCCTGCTGGTCTCCCAGCTCCCTGGGCGTGCTCAGCGCTCTCCAGAGACGCCTGCCTGGAGACTGTGGCTGCTCAAAACCCAGGGGTGGGACCCAGCCACCTGCTGGGCCGTCAGCCCTGGCATCTCCCGGGCGGGGGGCGCGGGGGCAGGGTTGGTGGGGAGCACGGTCCAGGGGGAAGGGTCCCTCCCGTCTCGGGAACGTGCTGCCCCCCGTTATCCAGCGGTGGTCGCGCGTGAGCGCCCCCTGCAGGGCGCAGCTGAGGTGGGAGGGGGTCTTGCAGGGAGGTCCAGACCTCAGGCGAACACACAAACGGAGTCACCAGGAATGTGTCTGGGCTACGGATGGAGGCCCGGTCGCCGTGGCGATGAGGCTGTAAAACCCATGGCTCCTGGCTCGGGGCAGGCGCCCGGGCGGGGCAGCGCTGTGGGAAGCGGGCGCTGGGATGGGAGCTTCCTGACTCCAGGGCCGTGGCTCCACGCAGGCGGGCGTTTGGAGAGGGCAGCCTGGCCTGGCCAAGCCTGTTGCGTTCCCTGGCAGAGGGCGCAGGCCGGCAGGGCTCCAGGTGCCGTGGGCTCAGACGCCCATCTCCGGCAGCTCCGGCTCACGAGGGGTGGAGGGAAACACAGCCCTGGTCTCTCCCTGCCGATCCCCGGCAGCCCGGCTGGTGCTGCGGGCTGGATCGGGTTTTGTCTGCCGGGCGCTTAGGGGTCAGGGCCCATCCCGCGCTGGGAGGCGACGTTACAGGGCGCGAGCGGGCCGGGAGACGGCAGGCAGCAAGCAGTACGGCCTGGCCGAGGACCGTCACCCACTTCCCTCCCACGTGCCTGCCGGCATCCCCTCCCGGGATTGGCACCCGCTTCCGTGGCCGGCGGGCAGCCCTGGCAGGGGAGGCAGCGAAAGCTGAGAGGGAAAAGTTATTTATTATTAACCTTCCGTCCTACCCTGGCGCCTCCTTCCTGGCGGTCTCAGCGTGCTTTGTACCTCACCCCCATCTTCTAATGCCTGCGGTATCTTCTATTTGCATCACCACACCCACATACGCACCTTTTAACGTTGGTCTCGTTGACCCCATTTGACAGAAGGGGAAACTGAGGCACGGGGGGGGGGGAGGGAAGTACCTGGTCCAAAGACTCCCCCCTCCTACCCACCTGTGATCCCGGAGTGATATGCACATTTTGCAGGAGGGTTGGCTTGGGGTTAGTCGTGAGTCTCATTTTTCTGTTGCTTGCGCGACTGCAGACTTGGGTGAGTTGCGGGGGCTAATCGGTGCCTCGGTTTCCCCATCTGTAGAACAGGGGTTATTATCTCCACCTGCCTGATGCGAGGGACGGGGAGTGGGCAGAGGCGTTGGCCTTGGCAGCCGTGCAGCGTTGTAGATAGAGGCAGAGGATTGGCTGACTGCTTCTGCCCTGGTCTCTCTAGATCCTCCTGGGCCACCAGAGTTTGATTTTGGAGGCGGATGGGGCAAACCCAGCCCTGTGAGCAGGGGGGTGTGGGACCAGGGAGCATCTCGGGCTGCCCTGAAGGTCGCTTGCTGCCAGCCTGCCTGGTGGGAGACGCAGAGCAGGTGCCAGATCAGCTCCCTAGAGTGAGCTCATCACCGCCGCAAGGAGCTGGGGGTCCCGACTGCTTTTCCCAATGGAAAAGAGCGATCTCGGCATTGTAATGGGCCCGAGACCTGCCCCGGCAACAAAAAGGTTAAAGGTCTAGGAAGGCTGAAAGAATTGGACTTGTTCAGTTTGGAAAAGAGCAGGCTGAGAGGGGACAGGAGAGCAGCTTTCAAATACCTAAAAGGGTGTTACAAGGAGGAGGGAGGAAAATTGTTCCCCTTGGCCTCTGAGGCCAGGACAAGAAGCAATGGGCTGAAACTGCAGCAAGGGAGGTTGAGGCAGGACATTAGGAAAAACTTCCTGCCTGTCCGAGTGGTGAAACACTGGAATAAATTGCCCAGGGGGGTTGTGGAATCCCCATCGCTGGAGAGATTTAAGAGCAGGTTGGACAGACACCTGCCAGGGATGGGCTAGACGGTGCTTGGTCCTGCCGTGAGTGCAGGGGACTGGACTCGATGGCCTCTCCCATTCATCTTTCCAGGAATGGGGTCCCTAGAGATGTTTCACTTCTTGCTGGCTCCTCCCCGCTTCTGTCCGGCCGCCGCTTCGCCTGGGAGTGGAGAGCTGCCGACGGGCCGGCGACGGCCAAGGGGTCCCTGACGGTGTGCGGGGAAGCGGTGGCTACGGGAGGCGCAGGGCGGCGCGAGATCAGGGCCTGACACGCGGGCGGCCCCTGCGATTACAGGATCCCACCCAAGAGGAGCCGAGCTCCCGGGGAGCCTGCCCGCGGCTGCGAAGCAGAGCGCCGTGCCCCTTAGCTCCGCTTTCCTCCCTGCACGCGGCGCTCCTCCCGGTCCCTTGTAAGGCCAGCAGCGGCTCCCGTTCCTGGAGACCGGCCCTCGGGAGCCTGGCACCCATTGCAGGGAGTGCTCACGAGCACGGCTGGCTTGGGAAGTTCTCGGCGGGGCCGGCCAGGGGCCAGTCCCGAGGGAGCGTGCGGCCGGGCGTCGAGCCGGAGTCGTCGAGCCGGCGTGGAGTCGTCGAGCCGGGCGTCGCACCACGAGGGGCTGGCGAGTTATTTCTCCTCGCTGGCATTCTCCTTTTCGCAGCCCGGGAGAGCCGAACGCTGCCGCGCCCTGTCCCTCGGCTCGTCTTCTCTTCCTGCTTGGGCCGGGCAGATGTTCCAGGCCTCCGGCATCCCGGAGCCTCTCTGAGGTGTGCAGTGCAAGATCCCCCGTTAGGCTCGGGGAAAGCAGCACCGTTCACCGCGCCCGGCGGGCAAAGGATTCCTCTCTTCTTAGCCGCCTTCCCCTTGAGGCCAGGCCCTGGCACCAGCCTCCTTAGAAGAGCAAACTGGGGCACCGGGACGG
Source organism: Pelodiscus sinensis (assembly GCF_049634645.1). Lineage (NCBI taxonomy): Eukaryota > Metazoa > Chordata > Testudines > Trionychidae > Pelodiscus > Pelodiscus sinensis. The sequence continues at coordinate 1,540,324 of NC_134717.1, forward strand.
TGGCTGGGAAAAATAACCGCGGTGGGTAGCAACAGGGGACACAGCCATGGAGCGATGGATTCCAGCCCCCGTGCTCAGCTGCTGTGATATCCTGAGCATCACGGAGCATTAGCCCCTTCTCGGCCGCTCGGCCTCGAGTCCCCAGACCCGCGGGAAACCCAGCTGTTGTGCGCCGCAGGCAGAGGGCAGGAGGGACCGGGGAGCCTGGTAGGAGATTGATTTGCCCGGCCGGGCAGCAGCAGGCGGAGTCTCGGGGAAGGACCCTGGTGAACCGCACCGAGCTGCCTCGGCTTCGGCACGGGCCTCTCTGAGCCGGCAGACTCCTGGCCCCAATCCGACCCTCCACCTCTCCCAGCAGGCAGGCCTCTGTCTGCTCCCCCCTACCCTGGGGCGGTCAGTGTCGCAGTAGCGAGAGGGCCTCCCCATCTGAATGAATTCCGCCGGGCGATCGGCTGCTAGCGCCGGCCTCGCTCCGCCCGGCGTGGTGCGTGCTGCAAGGGCAGGTAGTGCGCTGCTCTCGCCCCGGCCGAGCTGAGCTCGGCGCTCGACTGCCGGGCGGGTTGGCGCCAGTGGAAGGTCTTAGCTGGATGCTCTGGGCAGGACAGGCAGCGCAGCCGCGGGGATCAAAGAACGGTGGCGGGGGAGCGCGTGGAACGCGGACCCGGACGGATGGAAGAGCTCGACCCATCAGCAACGAGGAGGGAGAGTTGTGGGCAGAGTGGTGGCGTTCCACCGCGCTGGCCTGTTCATAGCGCTCGGCGCCAACTAATGCCTGCTCTCTCGCTGCCTGGGAGGTTGTGGAATCGCCATTACCCAGCATGCAGTGGCGGGGAAACTGAGGCACGGGGCGGCGCGATGACTGGGAGTAGCCCCCACGAGGCCCACATTGTCTCACACGGCTAGATTAATATCCTCCCTCCAGGGTTAAAAAACGGCAGCGGCTCAGAAAGAGCCTGGGGCCAGCTGCTTCCTGTTTTGAAGGTCGGCTGTTGATATCTCGGCAAAAGATTTCGCTCTGTATTTACTTAGTTTAAACAGTGTGTACGGGGCAGGAAACTCCTGCCCGAGGGCGGCCTGAGCGGGGCAGCACAAGCGGAAGCGACATCTTCGCTTGGCCTGACGCGAAGTCCGAGTCACACGCCCGAACGGCAGAGGGGAAGAGGGGTTTAAAATCCCCCGGCCTCGCCGCAACATCGGCGTGGGCGCCCCCACGTCAAGCGCCCGAGGGACGGAAGCCCGGGGCATGTTTGGCAAGAGCCGGGTGTTCTCTTTGGGCCCTGGACACCTCTCCGTGCCGGGCACGTTGTGGTTTGCCCCCGCTGGCTTGCCTGGGTCTGTTTCCACGCTACCCGCTGGCACCGAGGACCCTGCTTTCCCCCGGAGCCCTCCTGGCTCTCCTCTGCCCTCACTGCCGAAGAACCCAGCATCTCCGGCCCCCGAGGTAGCTAGAGAGACATTCCTGCCAGGGCACTGCCTGAACCCCCCCCTCCTACTGACATCAGGCCATCTCACGCCCCCGGGCCTTCCAAGAGGGATTGACGGCTCAAGGCAGGGGCCAGCCTGCTCCCTCCTGGCTCCGTTCTCCGCCGGCGGCCGGCCAGGTTGTGCCACAGAAATGCGTGCGCAGGACTTGCCTTCCCCAAGGAGTCACGTAGCTCTGTGTTCAGATTGCTCTGCTCTTTCTTGCTTGCCGAGCAGGTCTGGGTCGAGTTACCTGTTGTCACGTCGCGAGCACACCTCGTCCCGAGGCAGTGCGGCCCAATGGCCACAGTCTATAACACAGCCCAAGGGTTCAGGGCAGGACTGCCTAATGGCTAGAGTCAGTAACACAGCCCTGGGGGTTCAGGGCAGGATTGCCCAATGGGTAGGGATAGGGATTTGGGGCAGCAGCCCTGGTGGGGGGGGAGGAGGAGGTGAGTCCAGGCCCACCCTATTCCACTGGACCCTAACCAAGGGCTCTCTCAGTGGGGCAGCGATCCACCGCTCGCTCAGCGGGGAAACCCCACAGCAACACTCTGAGCTCACTCAGGTCGGGGATACCCCTCGCGTCACTTCCTACTGGCCTTGGGGTGATCCCCGTAGTTTTCGAGTCTTCAGGCTCTGCAGCACCAGTCTTCAGCCTCTCCGCCAGGTCCGGAGCCTCGATGCCGACTCCTGGCTCTCCTCCACCTCTGGAGCTCCTCTGGAAGGTCCTTCCTCTCCAGCATCCAGCCCAGAGTGAACTGAGCTGCTCCCTTTTATACAGCTCCAGCCCTCGGAGCATGCCCAGTGCGGCTGGGGGGCGGGACTTCCTCCCTCCACAGGGCATGAAGCCGTCCTGGCCCAGCCAGGGTCCACCCACCCTGTCTCACCTGTCTGTCTTTTCCACGCTCCGGTGCCCCGAGCTTTGTAGCATTGCTCTCTGCTAACGCAGGGAGAGGCTGCAGGGGCAGGTGGAGGGTGGGTCGCGGTGGCTCCTTTTGCAGCATGTTTGTGGCTTGGAGGGACCCCGGCTGGCCGGCCGGGAGAGGAGAGGTACCGTGGCTGAGGGCAGGATCCCCCATTCCCATGTGACTTCCAGTGGCAAAAGAGGAGAGACCAATCACGCCCCTGATGTGCTGATGTGCCCAGTCCGGAGAGGGCAAGCCAGGGCGATCGGGAGGGGGCGGCGGGCGTCCTAGGGCGAGCGTGGGGGGAAGGAACCTTGTTTACCCTCCTTCTGGCCTTATTTGGTCCGAGAGCTGCATGCAGCATTTTTGGCACCGCAAGGATGAGTGTGCATTGGTCGGGGACCAGGCAGGGAGGGAGGGGTCAGGCAGCTGGTAGCTTCCCCAGCGTGAGCGAGCCCTCGGTGCAGCGGGCCGGGGGAGAGCCAGGTCGACACGTGAGCGGGTGGGTCGGCTCCTCGTCGCCCCCCTGCCCTAGGCAGCAGCCGTGTGGGCCGGCAGCTAGCTCCGTGGCGGCGAGCGGAGGAGCACGCAGATTATCAGGCCGTTCTTCGTGAGGGTGCCATCCGCAGGGGTGCAGGGTGCCTGCTGAGCACCCAGTGCTCCCAGGGAGCTGGTGGCGACGTTGGGCAGTGGCTGGCGAAGGAGGAGGCGGGCCGGGACTCGGCGGTGAGGCTGGTGTCCCCAGGCCTGTTGATCTGCGGTTCGCTGTGCCGGGGGCGTTTTAGTGCTGGGCGAACAGGGGGGCTAGTTGCGCTGTGGAGATCCTGGGGGGAGGAGTTCGGGGGGCCTCAGGGAGCCCACGTTTTGCTGGAGAAGGTTTTCTCCAAACAAGGAGTGTCTGGCCATGTGCCTGCTAATCATTTCCAGCCACACACGGAATGTTTCCCAGTTGTGTGCGGAATAATTTTATGTGCACCGAGGCACGTGCGGATGTGCACCACCAGGAGAAAAAAACCTAGCTGTGCACGCTCTGCTAATCCACTGGGTGAGATTGGACTCTCTCCTGAGTGGCGTCTGGCCAGAACGTCCGGGGAACGTGCCCCATGGGAGACTGTCTTGTGCATGGGGACGGCTGCAGGGGCCATCCCGTAGTTCAGGCCCAGAGCTGTGTGCACGAGGGGAGCAGGCTCCGGGGGCAGGGCTCTTCTGCCACGGTGCGCTGCACTCTGGGATCGAACCTGGCGTGCTCCTTACAAGGCTGGAAAGAGCTGGAAAATTCCAAGTCGTCAAGTCATTCTGGGTCCTCTGGGTTAGACGTGGGCAGATCATCTGCAACCCGTAATTTATTAACTGGATCAATTTAGCTTCTTTCTGTGCCCGACGGTCCATTAGCAGACCCCGAAGGCCTCCAGCGCGTGTGTGGTTTTCAGAGAGTTGCCAGTTTCGTTGGGCCAGGCTTGCTGCGTTCTTTGTGAATCTTGGCTTTGGGAGTTGTGCGGCTTAGCTGTGATTGAGCGGCGGGTGGCTCTGGTTGCTGGCCGCCTTCACCCTTACAGCCCTCGCACGCAGGCCTTTGCAAGTCCTTCGGGGCAACTGCGCTGCGTCGGTGGCTTTGAAATCTGCCTTCTGCGAGCACCCCGCCCCGGCAAAATGTTGGAGAGCGCACGCCCCTGCCCCGAACACTGAAACATTCCAGCGCGTGGCCGGGGGGGAGTGGTTGTGAGTGTCACCGAAGGCACGGTGGACAGACAAGAACGGCCGCTCCTGGACAGGACAGGCATCTGCCTGGGCGCCTGTCTTAGCTACAGCTGTAGAAGCAGAGAGCGGTAGGCCTGGGAGGGATCTCAGCTCACCCAGTCCAGCCGCTGGTCTGAGACAGGGCCGAGGAACATAGGAATGGCCAGACTGGGTCAGACCAAAGGTCCATCCAGCTCAGTGTCCTGTCTGCCCACAGTGGCCAGTGCCAGGTGCCCCAGAGGGAGGGAACACAACAGGGAATCCTCACGTGATCCCTCCCCTGTCACCCACCTCCGGAGAAACAGAGGCTAGGGACACCGTTCCTCTCCAACCTGGCTAATAGCCACTGATGGACCTAACCTCCAGGAATCTATCTGGTTCTTTTTAAAACCCTGTTCAAGTCCTGGCCTTCACCGCATCCTCTGGCGAGGAGTTCCACAGGTTGACTGTGCGCTGCGTGAAGAGAAACTTCCTTTGGTTTGTTTTAAACCCAAACCAGACGGGGTTTGCGTGGCCTGGTCGTATCCAACTGCAGGGCTGGCGATTCCACAGGCTCCCTGGGAAGCCGACTCAGCGCTGCAGGCCCCGCAGAGCGAGAAAGCATTCCCTAGTATGTCACCTCACTCTCCCTTGGGACGTGACACCCATTCTGGCTTTGGTGGACGAGGAGCGCCGCCGATCGCCGTTCTCTGTGCCAGCCCTCGGCAGACGAGGAGACGGCCACCGTGCCCCCTCTCCGTCTCGTTTTTCCCAAGCCTCAACACGGGTTTTGGACCTCTCCTCCTGGCTCAGGGTTTTGAAACCTGGCATCATTTTGGGTGCTCCGCTCTGGGCTGTCTCCCGTTTGTCCCCATCTGCCCTAGAGCCCCGCGCCCGGAGGGGGACACGGCCCTGCTCCCGTGCTCGGCACGCCCCACTCCTGCTGGAGCGCCCCACGACGAGAGGAGCCCTTCTCGCAACAAGCCCCTGCCAAGCCGGCCGTTGTGTCGCCGAGAGCTTGCGGGTTCCTTCCCCCGAGCGGCACGTGTCTTCGCGGATGTTTGCATCCTTCGGCGCGGTGGCCGCTCACGATCTTTCACCTATTGGATGGTCACAGCACTGCCCTCGGGGAGGCAGGCCAGAGCTGTTCTAGCAACTAGGGATTTCGGCGTGGAGGTACTGCTCCCCTCCCGGCCCCGCCCTTCCCAATCTAGTCACCCTCTCAACAACTCGGGGAGAGCACCTCGCTGCTGCTTGCCAGCAAGGGGGCAGGCAGGGGGCGCACGGTGCCATGTGCTTTTCCCGTCCCGAGGCGGAGCTCTGACTGCTGCTGCACGCAGCTCCTTGCACGCCCCCGGCCGGCCGGCTGAGTCGAGCCCCGCGGCCGGGGAACCAGGCTGCGAGCTGCAGCAGTTGTCCCCAGAGACTCCGTCGTGCTGGCTGGGATCCCGACTCCCTCGCTTCCACATTCCTGCGGGGCGGCCGCACAAACAAAGGAGCCCTCGTGTAGCGAAAGCACAGCCGGAGCACGTCCCGCGGGATGGGAGAGCCCTCGCCCGGGCCCCCTTGGCCTGCGGAGGCTCGGCTGGTACAGAGAGTTCAGGCTGGCGAGGCCCGGGAGCTGGGGCAGAGGGAGCGCCGGACACACTGAAGAGCAATGGGCCAAGCAAGCCCCGTGCAGGGAGGAGACCTCGCCTCTCCAGAGCTGTCACTCACGCCCCTTCTCGGGTGCCGTGGCCCAGCTGGGGCCGGTTCTGCGTCTGAAATCTGCGCGCTGCCTCTCGGGGGAATTGTGAGCCCCTTGGGGTAGGGCCCCGCCTGCTCGGCCCCTAACCCCTGAACCGGATTTCAAAACCCGGTGACAAAGGAGACAGGAATTCATTTGCAGGTTCAACACTGTCAGCTTGGGACAGAATAAGGATCACAACTGGTTAACGCACTACAAAGGCAATTTCCCCTCTCTGATTATTCACATCTCCACACCAAATGCTGTGGCCGAGCCACTCCCCCCCCCCCCCCCCGACTTGATTAGCCTCATTAACATAGTATATATGGGTATGTCTACACTACCCCGCTAGTTCGAACTAGCGGGGTAATGTATGCATACCGCACTTGCTAATGAAGCCCGGGATTTGAATTTCCCGGGCTTCATTAGCATAAGCGGGGAGCCGCCATTTTTAAATCCCCGCTGCTTCGAACCCCGTGTAGCGTGGCTACACGGGGCTCGAACTAGGTAGTTCGGACTAGGGTCCTATTCCTAACTACCGGTACTCCTCGTGAAACGAGGTGTACCGGTAGTTCGGAATAGGCACCCTAGTCCGAACTACCTAGTTCGAGCCCCGTGTAGCCGCGCTACACGGGGTTCGAAGCAGCGGGGATTTAAAAATGGCGGCTCCCCGCTTATGCTAATGAAGCCCGGGAAATTCAAATCCCGGGCTTCATTTGCAAGTGCGGTATGACTACTATGACTACATAGACATACCCTATGTTACTCACTTTGTCAGGTGAGTTGGACTGGAGCTTAGAGGGGCAGAGAGTGTGTGTGTGTGTGTACGAAAGCTCATGCTCTAATCAGTCCGTTAAGGCTACGTCTAGACTGCAAGCCTCTTTCAAAAGAGGCTTTTTTGAAAGATACTTTCGAAAAAGCCTCTTTCGAAAAAGAGCGTCTAGTCGACAGCCAGTACTTTCGAAAGAGCAAGCCGCTTTTTCAAAAGAGAGCTCTCAGGCAGTCTGGATGCTCTCTTTTGAAAAAGCACACTTTGCATTCCATCGCGCCTTTTTTCGAAAGCACTTTCGAAACAAGGCGTTCTTCCTCGTAAAACGAGGTTTTCTGCAGTCGAAAAAACTGCCGCGTTCTTTCCATTTCCTTTTGAAAGAACGCGGCAGCCGTCTAGACGCAGGGGAAGTTTTTTTCGAAAAAAAGCCACTTTTTTCGAAAAACCCCTGTAGTCTAGACACACCCTAAGGTGCCCCAGGACTCCTCCTTGTCCCCCGTGTAATTCCTAGGGCAGAGCTGTAGGGGAACCATCCAGTCCCGACTGCAAACCTCTCGGGGATGGAGAATCCACAGGCAGCCCGTGAAAAGTTGTTCCCAGGGTTAATGACCCCGACTTTCACGTGGGCGCCGTGTTCCCTGCTTGCGCTTGTCTAGCTCCAGCGTCCTGCCCGAGCGTTTTCTGCGAGAGCCCAGAGCCCCGTATGGAACATTGATTTCCCATGTCGGCGCTTACGGGCTGTGACCAGGCCGCCCCTTCACCGTTTCTTGGCTAAGCTCCAGGACTCGTGTCAGGCAGGGCGTCTAACCCTTCCATCGTTCTGGGGGCTCCTCTCTGACTCCTCCCCAGTTTCTCGCCATCCTTCTTGAAGTGTGGGCACCGGAGCGGGGCAGAGCCAGTCCAGCAGCGGTCGCACAGGGACGAATACGGAGATCTCCTCGGTTCCGAAATCGGTTCCGGGCTCTCCTGCCTCTCGCCAAGCGCAGTGCGGACGCTGCCTGTTACCCCCCTGGGCTCCAGGAGCTCTCTGGCTGCCCCCTTGCTGCCCCAGACCTGGACGATGAGATAGCTGGGAGTCGCTGGTGTGACGGACCGGGCCGGGTCTGGGCACAGCTGAGGGCGTCCGCTCAGGGCGAATTGCTCAACTTCGGGGCTCTCTATAGCCCTCAGACTGGAGACCTTCCCAAACAAGCCACAAACCAGTCCCCGAGTGCTTCAGCTGCCTGCCTGAAGCCTCCCGAGCAAAACCCCTCGACACCCCAGCAATATCCGTGCCCCAGACGGCCCCGGGCCTCATACACCGGTGAAGGGTCTTAAAACCCAATCCCACCTACCCCGAACAAGTTCTGTCCGGTTCCAAGAAACCAGCCACAGATCCCCGGGCATTTACACTCCGGATCTTACCCACAAACCACGCTGAGCCAATCCTTTAGCATCTAACTTCTAAAGGTTTATTACTACAAGAAAGAAAAGCATGAGAGTGAGGTTGTTACATGCAGCGAATCTCCCAGTTCTCAATGCAGGCTCTAGCAGAGATGTTATAGCTGCTGGCTTAACAGTCCTTGGTGCACATCCTATGGCAGGATGGGGCCACAGTTCTTCCCGGCTCATGAATCCCTGCGAGGCCGCATCTGGGGTCAGGAACAGATCTGGGGACCACATGGAGTTGGCCACATTGCCTATTTATCCCTCCTCATCTTTTCTTCCAAGCTGGCTGGAGTCACATGGCCAGAGCCCAGGTGTGTCTTTGGCCTTCAGAGATCCATTGTTCCCTGGAGACTTGCTCATTAGCATGTCCATAGGCAAACATTCCTGGCCCATTACTCAACCACATACAGAGAAAATTCCAGTCTCCATACAGAGTCCATATTCATAACTCCACACACAGACATTATTCAGATCTATGAAGGGCATATACAGAACCAGAAGAAAGTCAGCTTTTGTTTGACACCTCACATGGCCCCCCCTTTGTACCGACTTTTGGGGCGAACACCCCCCCATGGGTGCAGCAGTGACCCGGCTGCTCCCCTCAAAATCCAGTAACCTGACAGCTGGGAACCCCAGCTAGGGAGAGCCAGTGGCTTCCTGGGGCTGCCAGGGGCAGATCACAACAGCGGCTCCCGCCTGCGCATTTTGAACCCTGCCATGCGGCGGGCCGTGGGGCAGGGCTGTTCCCGCCCGGTCTGCGCTGCCCATCTTCGCTCTGCAAGGCTGGATGAGCCAAGGAGCAGAGAGCGGTTCTCCCCAGTCCCGCCGTGGGCCGTCAGGTGCATTCGCTTCTCAGCACGCCCTGCAGCTGCAGGCTGGCGCCTCGCCCCCTGAAGCACAGAGAGTTGGGGGCAGGCCGAGTCCCTGGGCTCAAAGGGCGTTGCCGTCGTCCACGGCCTCTCGCTGGCGCCCGGCAGGGCTCGGGCCCGTGTGGGCCAGCCAGAGAGCAAGGCCCAAAGGCGTTAGTGCACCATGTCACTGGCTCTGACTATGCTGCCTGCTTTGCCCTACTCCGGAGCGGGTCTCTCCTTTTGCTTGTGGGGTACAGCTCCTGGCTTCAACCCTGGGATACTGCAGCCTGAAATCCATCGCTGGGCGGTTTGGGGAGACAGGCGGGCGGGGGGAGAAGGAAGCCCAGGGCCATGCGTGCTGGGGGAGATGATTAGGGGGAAGACGAGCTTACTGGGCCGAGGGGCACAATACACGTGGCACGTGGCGGTGACGAGCAGGGACGTTAGCGCCACGGACTAACCGGCACTAAGTATGTGCCAAGAGGGGGGACGCAGGGACTGGCCGGATCCTGGAGTGAATCGGCGTCGCTCCCTTGAAAGTTAACGGGACAGTGCTGTGTGCATAAGTGTGGGAGTGTGTCTGACTTCGTGAGCTCCTCTGCTTCATGCCGGCTGCATCCCTGGCCCCGGCGTCTCCCTGGGTCTGGAGAGAGGAGACACCCCAGAACCAGGGCTCTAGAAATGTCCTTTTGCGGATGCGACCTCTTTTGTCGGGGCCCTGTGGCTCTAGCGCTTCGGTGCGTGACAGAGGCTGGTGAGAGTCCCCGTTGCGGGGTCCGCGTTGGTTACACCAAGTCGGTTTGCATGGAGAAGTGTCC